>NC_077227.1:437056140-437092693 GCF_027887165.1 Monodelphis domestica
CAAGTATGAGAATTGGGAATAAGATTGAGGGAAGCTTCCTTTTAAGCTCTTTGTTATTTTTTCTTTTGCTATTTGTCCCTAACCTTAGGGTTTTATATAATGTTAGGTCATTGTTTTAATAAAAGGGTTTCTAATACACCTGCCCAATAAAGAGACAGTGTTAAGAATTTTTTTTTTAAAAACAGTCGCCTGCTTCATCTTACAAAATAAGATATACATGGTATCTCAAATGTCTAGATCTTTGGGGAACTCTGTAAAAGTGGGGGAAACTAGGTCGAATTTGAAGTCCACACGAGGAGAGCTGATTTCAAAAGTTCAAGGAAAGGTAGGAAGTACTCCATGTCTTGAAACTCCAAAAGTTAAGAGAATTCAAGAGTTCCTAAAGAATGAATTTCTGATAAGAGGGGAGCTCATTAGCAAACAAAATAACATTTAAAAGACAGGCAACTGAGCAAATGGAAAAGGGGTATCTTTTAAGAGCAAATAGTGAGGCCAGCTAGCTAGCACAGTGGATAGAGAGCCAGGCCTGTAGTTGGGAGGACCTGGGTTCAAATGTGGCCTCAGACACTTCTGTTTGTGTGACTTTGGATAAGTCACTTACCCCTGAATACCCAGCTACTATTCTGTCTTAGAACTGACACTAAGACAGAAGGGTGTTTAAATAATTAATTAATTAAAGAATGCAAAAAAAAAGCTACTTACAGTAAATGTTGCAATGAGGAAAGTAGTAGTTGTTTTTAAAGCTAAGTTGAAAGGTCAGTAACAAGAAGGAAGGGATGGACCCAATATTTGGAATGGATGGGATAACAGGAAAGGTGGAACTAGTCAACTTTGGTATTCCTCAGAAAGACAAAAAAAAAAGAATTTTTCTGTGAAAGGATTCCCTCCCTTTGTTGTAACACTCATTTATTTATTAGTTCAGCCAAAAGACAAGCTAGTCATTAGGAATATCAAGACAGAATTTCAGCAGTCCCTTTTCTCAAGGAACTTTTGCTATTGAAGGTTGGAGATGCCCATTTCTTTGGTTCTCTTTTCTAGACTTTCTCTCCAATACTTTAACTCCCTCCTCTACCTCTGAATGCCTAGTAATCTCTTTCTGATTCAGCTCTAGCCTACCTATCCTCTATCTCCTTCCCTCTTATACACAAAAACACGCAGTCAGGTAAGAAGTGTTTGATAAAAGTAATTCACACCAAGGTGTTTGTGATCATTAGTTAATGTGTTTTCTACTTTAGTAGTACCATAGTTGAATTTTTTAAAAGTTGCCATAGGCAGAGGGCTATGTTCAAAGCCCTTAGTTCAAAGGAACGAGGTCCTATTAGTGACATTTTAGATGTTAAGTGAGGGGGGACAGGAGGGTCATCACAGTGCTCCTCACAGAAAACTCCAGAAATGATTATGTATTCCTCATACATATCAGCCTGGTCTTGGTAGTAAACTGATTGCCTAAGCAAATACTCACTGAATATTTAATGACAGTATAACTGACTGGCATTCTTAGAGGTCTATTTCTAGGGGTTGTTAAGGTGGATGCTTATAGGTTTTCTGTGATTTAGAGCTAGAAAGAAGAAAACATCTAGTCTATCCTCTTCATTTTGGAAATGAGGAAAAGGTTTGGGAAGGAAAATGATTTAGCCACAGTCTCACATGTAATAACATCAGAATTAGTATTCAAGTGATTTGAGTAATCTTACTACTTTTCTGCCCATACTCTGAGCTTTCCAAAATAATGATAGTGATAATAATAACTAAAATTTGTGTAACTAACACTTTAGTGTATATAAAGTGTTTTACGTATATTAACTTATTTGATCCTCACAACCACTCTGGGAGATTAGTGCTATTGTTACCCCCATTTTGGAGAATAAGATAATGAGACTGAGAAAGGTTAAGGAACTTTCTCAAAGCAGGGTTTGAACTCAGATCTTCCTTACTCCGAGTCCAAAACTCTATGTACTGTGTCACCTAGTTGCTTAATTGTCAGATTCTAATTTTCTTTCCATGTGATAAAGGACCTTTCCCACTGATATGGGAAGAAAGAAAGGCTCCATCAACCCCCTGTTGAATTCTGCCATGAGCCTGGACTGTGAACTAAGCATTGAATTCCAAGCACATTATAATTTCACATACTTTTTTTTACCTTATGGCCCTCAAGTCTCTGACTCTACAGGACCCTGGGATTTAAAGCTGGTAAGGACTTCAGAGATTTTCTCTTCTGCCCAAGTCTTTGAAGGATCTTCTTGTTCTTGGCTGTTCCTTAGATAGATTAAGAAGTTCAAATGGCTCAAGAGCCTGCTATGTAGCTGAAGAAGTAAACTGGAGACACATTCTTTTTTTGCTCTTCTCAGACTCCAGTTGGGGACTTTAAAATTTTCTAGCTTATCTGCATTCTTCTTCCAATCAGAATCTTAGTTGTAGTTCCCTTCAAGGGGATCTGTGAGGATAACGGACTGACAACATTAAGCATCTAAGAGACATGTTTAGGAAATGGATTGAAGGTCTGGAAGATCAAACAGACTTGGGTTGAAATTCATGCCTTGAAAAGTTCATGACAACTTGGTAGCTTCGAAGACCTCTTCCAATTCTGAGATCCGATGATTCAATGAATTGTAAACACCTTGCCTTTCAGTCTTTCACTAGGTTCCTTATTGCTTTTCCAAAGAGACATTCCTAGAAGGCTGGGGCACATCTCTTCTTCCATATTCTGATTCTTTTTTTTTTTGCCCTTTAAAGGCTGTGGTCACATTTCATCTCATTTTCTGGTTCTTGACCATTTTATTCAGTCTGATTCTTGTTGACCTCCTGATTCTCAAAACTATGAATTCCCTTAGACAGGCCTAGTAAAATATTATTGTTGATATGGTACTCTTTCTCAGAAGGAATATATCCCACATTAAAAAGAAGAGGGCCTACGGCCAATTTCTCCCCTTCTACCAAGAGTTTATTTTTTTGTTTTTGACAGTATTCTATAGGATACAGCTGATTTTGCATTGTTACCAGCGTAAGAGAGAAAACTCCACAGACTTTGTTATGTTATCCAGTTTTGAGCAGAGAAGTTCCCCCTAGATTTCTAGGAAATCAAGAATTCATCTACTATTCCCACAAATTCTGGTCCAGAACTTGATTCTGGTCAACCTCCTGATCTATATGCAGAACCATATCTTCCAAACTAGACTTGAGTTGGGAAATTATCTTTAGAAATTATCCAAATTCAGAGGCACCTAGGTGGCTCAGTGGATTGAGAGCCAGGCCTCAAGATGGAAGGTGCTGGGTTCTAATCTGACCTCAGATATTTTCTAGCTGTGTGACCCTGGGAAAATTTCTTAACCCCCATTGCCTAGTTCTTACCATTCTTCTGCCTTGGAACCAATAATTGAGATGGAAGTAAAGGATTTAAAAAAAAAGAAATTATCTAAATTCTCTGCCATGGATCACTCTGTCCTCCATAGTGCTATTTCTCTTAGTGACTCAGGAATTGAGTATTGGGGATAGGAATGGAAGACCCTGTGCCTATCTCTTTCTCTATTTCATTCTCATTTTCTATTTCTCCCTATACTCTTTTTCTTTCTCCTTTCTCTCTGTTTCTCTCTTCTTTCTCTATTTCTCTCTCTGTTTCTCAAAAGTTTATGGGATTTAAGAAGGACCTGTGGTTGAAAAAAAGATTTATGGTTTGCCAAAAATTAAAAAAAAATTCCATGTAGTGGTAATTGGGGAATTCTACTCCACAAGATTATGGCCAACAATTCTCAGTTCTGACCATTTGTGACTTAGAAAACCAGAAAAGTTGCATGATATTTCATTTCCACAGATAGAACCCCAGATTCCCCTTATGTTCTAGAGATAGTGGGAAGCAGAAATGGCATCAGCTCATGTAGATTAACTGTATCTCAGGAATCAGCAAAGCATTTGCTGCCAGTTGGAAAAGCATTCTGTCCCAAAAAGTAGCTGCAGCCAGAGTTTCAATAGGGGTCTTTGATGCAATCCCTCCTCAGTTCCATCTCAGAATCCTTAGTTTCCTTGAAGGTTTGGCTTAAGTAGCACCCACTAATCTACATGACCCCTTTGCTGATCCCCCTAGTTTTTAGTTCCTCTGTCTGTCATTCACTTTGTATCTATTTCCTACACACCTGCATATATACATGAGTTAGCTCCTCCAGCTAGACTGTAAATCCTTTGAGGGGAAGAAGCTGTATTTCCTATAGAATCTGTATACTTAGAATGCAGCAAAGTGTCGTCTGACACATAAGAAGTGTTTAATAAATATTTGCAGATTGATTGATTGATCAGTGTTCTTTAGGCTGTTTGAGAGGATCTTGGTCCCATTACCCTCTTTAGCAGTGATATCAAAAGATAGTGATGCTTTGGCCAGCATGGATAGGCTTGTAAGATGCTATTCCTTCACCAGAGAAAGCAGAGAGTGCTAATCCCAAATGAAATGTCTAATGAATTATTGGCTTAAACAGGTAGAGTCGCGGTGTTTCAGCTGTAAAGTGGGCAGCAATCTAGAAGAGTAGATTAATCTTCTTCCCATTTGTGGAAGAGATAGCGGCCTATGTCTACTGGTTATTTGTGAACGCAATACTTCCCACTGTGGAAAGGGTAACAGAGAATCAGGCCTACTTCTCTCTAGCTTCTCTTCTGTGAACCCACAGAGGTGACTTGCTAGCCATTCTTGCATTTACCAGTCAGAGAAAGGCTCTCATACATTTTTCCTTATTATGACTTGATTAAGGACACAATAAACACTTGCCACAATTTTATCTATTTGCGGTAATATCTCTCAGTTCTAATTTCAGAGATTAGCTTGTTTGAAAAGCACTAAATGAAGGACAAACCTCATTCCATTGTTGCCTGGAGTTGCCAACTCAGCCCTTAAACACCACCCACCATTGACAAACACAATCTGATAGCCACATCTGTATGTCAGTGCCACAGAGAGAAACCCTGAGACTGGCAGAGTGTGAGGTAGAGCATTAGTGATTTCAATTCTGCTTTATTTTCAACTTGAAATGGAGGAAAACAGACAAAAAACAAATAAGAAAGCTAAACAGTTGCGTGAGAGCTAACAATTTGCTGGGCTCTCAGTGACAGACACTGCATTATCATAATTGTCTCTTCTACATGATAGGACAGAAAAATAATAATGTCATTTTATTTATAGCTGGGGTGGCCCCTTTATGAGAGTCATACAAGTTTCTGCCAAGTGGAGTAGGTCAAATGACATCTTTTGATCAGGCCTGTCCAAAGAGATCAAAGATGAATGGCAGGTAATGGATACCCAATGACAAACCGAATCTAAAACAGAAATAAGACTGCCAGAGACTGCCAGTTACCCATTAAAGGCTCACCTAACTAAGGCAGGCTGCTTGACATGTTGGCCGACCACCTAAATCAGCCAAGCGTCGGTGCTAAAATTGTGTATTATCATTGGAAATGGCTATTATGTCCTCAGTAACATTTCTGTTAAGGCTTTGTTTGCGTATGGCTGACCTGCAGTCCGGGGAAAGGGGGGTTCTAGGCAGGCAGGCAGGCCGGCTGGCCTACCCTCGCTCGGCAGATCATTTCTGTTCTTCATTACCTGCTTTTAATTGTTGGCTCCTAACAAGGGATTGACATCTTCTCCTCTTGGTTCTGTTGAAAAATGTGGCTCTTAATTTTATGAACCAAAATAGCATGCTATCGTTCTTCTTCCATTCTCCCCACCCCTTTCTCCAGATCCTCTTTTTGTGGGTGACAAAGTACATCCCCTCTGGCTGGAGGTATTCTTGTGAGCCGCTGTCTGATGGCTAGCATCTCCTCCAAAGTCCTTGGCTTAATATCAGAAAATGGCCAAGGAAGAAACAAGAAAAAGGTCCCTAAAAGCAGGACTTTAGAGGTGGGAAGTGGGGGGATGGATTGCTTTGCTGGTATCCCAGAGAACCCTTACATATCAGGTTTTTTATAGGGTTTTTTTATAGGCCAAAATGGCCACGTTTCTATAAAGCCTGGAAACTCTCTTTGACATACGGCACGCAAGTTAAAATGGCTCTCCCAAATTATGGGATACGTGTTTCCTTCTTTTAGAAATAATTGAGTTCCAGCATTATTTGCCATCATGGAAAATGTTGGTTGAGAGGCTTTGGTGCATAACAAGCTTACTATTTTTTAGGAATTTAAAGGGTGGAAAAAAATCATTCAGAAGGAAGATTCCAAAATCGAAGAAGTAGACTTTAAATCCTCTTGTCCCAGGGATGCACAGGTGGTGCTGTGGGTGATTTTTTATTCCGTAGCGTATGCCAGAATGTAAAAAATAAAATAAAATATTATTAAACATTGAGATGAGTATACTAGTTAGGTAATTAGTATGTTTCTCTTTCTTTTAATAATCATGATGTATTCTTTCTCTCCTGCCTCCATTTTTATCCACGTGGTAACCTAAAGAACATATTTAGAAGCATAATTAGTTATAATTAGAAGCAAACAAACATAGCTCAGGGTATCTCCAGTTTATTACAAAGGATTGCAGGTAACAGTGGCAGCAACAGAAATGCAGATGATTCTCTGCCTAACGAGAAACCTGGCCTTGAACACACATAAAGGATCACACGTGCATGCACATACATGTGCTCATGTGTGCGTGTGTCCACAAACACGCACATAGAATTACAGTGAAGGGAGAGATGATGATGCCAATAGCCTTTGCTTGGCTCGTCAAAGTTTCAAAAGCCTGACGTTGCCATAAGCATCATTTTGCATTAAGTCTATCTTTAAGTAACGGAGACACCATGTCAAAGTCGGCACATTACTTCTTGTCGATGAGAAGAAGATAGACATTTGACTCTTAGGCCTGTTGGCAGGATATTTGGTCGTGAAGTCCCATCTAATTTGTCAGGCACAGCAGTGGTCTTCCGTCTGTGCGGGAGGCTCGCAGCCTGGGCCGTGACACATCACCTGTCTTGGGGAGCCCTTGTCCTCCTGGCCGGTAACTCCATCGGAAGTGACAGGCCGCTTATGCCTCCCCATTCTAGGGAACAGGCATTTGGCTCAGGAATCATATGGGACTCCACTGTCAGGACTCCACCTTTGACATTTGCCTATTAAAAAGAGAGCACCCCTTTCTCCCCATCCACTCTTTACCCCTTCCATGCCTCAGTGGCCCCTCACCTCCCTCCTACTCCAAGACTCTGTCAATGTGGAGCTTAAACAAACCTGTGATAACACTGGTTTTTAAGTGAGAATTTTTTTCTTTTTTTCTTTCCTTTTTTTTTTGGATTTCTCTTGAATTATGTAAAGATGTATCACCAGATATTTACGATTTAAAAAAAAACCCAAGATACTCTTTTTATATGCTGATAAAATTGGAAACTTGGAAGCATATTTGGCAAGTGTAAACAGATGGTTAAAGATATTTGCTGGGAAGTATCAGAAACAGTTATTCTTGACTTGCCTGCTTGGTTAAACATTGCTGTAAAAAGTCAGCTCGTGGGGCATGAAGGAGGCACTGCTGAGGTCACAGATTAGTTAGAAATTGTGGGCAAAGATAGGATTTTTTCCCCTTTTTCTTCCCTCCCTACTCCCATAAGCAGTAGGTGAAATCACCTATGGGATTCCTGCCCAGTCTTCTCTTTTGGTCCAGAAGCTCAGAGAAAGGGCCTGTAGGAGTACTGAGGAGGAAGATTTGGGTATTGTCGGCATAATTGAGAATGCCTACTAAAAGAGCTACACATTCAGAGAGAAGTCACCTTCTTTCTGCCTCTCTCCATTTAAGGTATGAAATTAGCGCCCTTCCTTTGCTCTAGGGGAATGTGATCATTTTATTCATAAAAGCTCCTCCTCACTGGAGATTTCCTATTCATTCAAAGGCAACAGATGCAGAGTCGCAGAAAGAAAATTACTGGGGGGTGGCGGGGGGGGGGGGGAGAGAAGAAGGAACTGACAAATTGGTACATATAGAGATATATAAAACATTACAAAAATTTAGATGTATATAATATTTCCCCTCAGATCACAAAAATTCGTTAAGACACCATTACGAGTAACTAACCCTACGGTTTGCTGGATTTAGCAGAAAGCATCCCATTTCATAGAATGATCTTGTAGTCAGAAGGGTTGTACTTGGGGAAGGGGGGGTTCTGCATGAGAGGGGTAACTGGGATTGGGGGGGGAAGCTGCCGTATTTTTTTACAAGCTTATAAAATACAAATGCTTGTGGCAGGAGCTAATCTGAAATGCTTTTAGGAGAATTGTTCAGTAGCAATAATCTGTCAACAGATTACAATTTTGCTTAATTTTAATGTGGCTAACTTAAGATGGTTGTATAGTAAATTTATGCAACTGATCACAGTTATTAAATTACGGCATCTGCAAAAGGAGCAATCAAACCCCTTATTATAGTTGCTGTGAGTGAATGTTAAATGTCAAGGAGTTACCAATGCGCTGCGGGGAAGCACGCTACAGTTAAAGATGCATAAAATATCAGCACTTTTTTAATGCTTGTGCATTCAACAAAGACTCCCATCATAATTAACTGGTGTGGAAATAAATAATTTTTACAAACTACCTTAGAAACAGTGGTGCTACAGTTTTTGTCAAAGTCGACTGCTCTACAGTGATATTTAAGCCGCTAGACACATTTCCCTCTAACTCACATATGCTATAAAATATTTAAATCTCACATAGAGATTTGAAAATGATATTATAAATCTAACTCTCGGTGCTAAAAAAGTAATTTATGGTGATTAATTTAATTATACTTTTTAAAAAATGATTTTTTTATATTTTACAATCATCTTAGGGTGATGAAGATAATGATTTTTGTTTTCTTTGGCTGTGGTCAGACATTGGCAATTAAGGGTGAGGCTCAGGGAGGAGAGGGCTCTTTTGTAAGTAGCTAAAGAGGTGGTGAGTTGGTTCCACATTCTCTCTTTTCTTTATTTTTTTTTTTGTCTCTGTTGCCCATTTAGGGCACAAAGAAGAAAAATCTTCTCCATATTTTTTCTTCATAGCATCTCAAGAAAGCCTATTTTTCTGAATCTCAGGTCTATTGGGATTGTGCCTGTGGTCAGACAGGCAGTATTCAAGAGAGGCTGGAATTGTAAGAAATTCTTATTTGGTGTTTTTTCAGTGCAACCAACCAGTTTGGGGTTTTAAAAATTCTTTTAAAAGCATTTTGGAAATATTTATATTAAGGCCTGACTATCACAGACTCACCTAGAGGCCAATACCTTGAAACTAAATAAGGGGGAACTACGTGCTGGGGGAAATGTCAGGGCCGGCGTCCAGAGCCAAGCCAGGTGAGAAAGATGCCAAAATTCTGATGAGGATCTCTGTTCCCAAGTTGGATTCAGACTGTTCATCCAGAGGCCGGTTTTGCATTGGTCATTGAGTAGCAACCAGATGGTAATGAATTTCAGTCTTGGCCACCGTATAGCTCCCTCTCTCACAGGGAGTTTCAGCACGGATGAGGTGATGGACAGAGCTCTCCCATTGGAGCCAGGAGCTTGCCTCTATAGAGCAGATGTCTGGTCATATCATGTGTAGTGACATGGCAGAAACCTTTTTGCAGCACCAGCCAAGTTCTTCAGCACTAGCAAAAGAACCAATCCTTAAGAGCAAAGAGATGGGTCATCCTTAGGACCACATCATGTCTTGCCTCTTTGCTCAGAGAGCTGGGGAGGATGCTATACTAATCGTGGATGCCTGGGCATTAAGAACTGGGTCATTAACTCCTTCCCTTTTAAATAGCAACCATACCCCTACTCATTAGAATGGCTGCTTTTGTAACCTCGAAAGGAAAAGTACTTTCCCCCCCTCCTTTCCCCCCTTGGACGCAGATTTTTGGTAGTAACTCAGCTCTTCTCTGCTTGGAGAAAGACACAACTTACAGGTTGGGTTTATGCCATGTCTTTTTTTATTCCCTTGACTGTTTAGGCAAAATGTCTCTAGATAAGACTAGATATTCCTTTGACCTGGTCCTCAATTGGCTTGCTTGTTCAAATCCTTTGGCTTAAGTAGAAAAAATTCATTATTTAAGTGCATCTGGACACACTCATATGCATATATGTATATGTGTGTATATTTCTATGTGTCCATATGCATGTGTATATATTCATAAATGGGCTGCTGGCTAGGCCTAGGATCTTGCTTGGCTTTGAGGAAGGTGGATATAATAAATTCTTATTTTACATGCTCTGAAGATGTAAAAATAAATTTAAAATACCAGGAAATAAGCCCCTGATCTAAGCTAAGAATAAGTTCTGAGTGACCTGGACTGATTCCAGAGTAGATAAAAAATAATGATAATCAATAGATCTACTTTGGATATATACAGACAAATGTATACATGTAGACCTAGCTGTATCTATAGATACCCACAGTAATCTTGTTACTTTGGTAGAAATAAAATGGGTATCCAGATCTACCTCATATCTATTTTGTAGAGGCTCAAGACAGTTGATTTTGAGAAGCTAGTATTCAATCAATGAATCAGTTAACCCCCTTTGTTGATTCAACCCCTACTGTGTGCCAGGTACTATAGTTCTAATCTGTGCATTCTTCTCCCAAATCAAAGACTCCTGTTGAAGGGCAATCATGTGGTTAGTTGTAGTTCTTTTGTGCATTTTTTCCCCATCCTAATTCCTGATGATGGGAGGTGCTAGCATATGAAGATAAAACACACACACTAAAACTTTGGCCTAATTGGGGAGGAAGATCAATCTGACTTAGGGAAAAGTCCAAATTATAGATTTTTAAAATGCATTTTTATGGCTTCCAAGTAATTCAAATGAACTCTATTGAAGTGTTTCCAAGTAAGTAGTGATCCTCCTGAATCTGCTTTAATGAATACATAACCGTTATTTGTAATTAGTAGCAGACGAATAATGTGCTTGAAGCCCTTAACAAGACTCAGTTCTGTTTTATAGGTTAAACTCCATTGCAGGGATCTTATAGAAGACACTTTATTTACTTAGCAAACCCTTTCTTCCTTGCCAGCAGCACCAAGGCAATCTGCAGGACAGCTTTGCCTTGTCCAGATTAACCTAAATTCTAACCTGGTAGATTTTGAAGAAATGAGGTTTGACTGGTAGGATACAGATCAGGACTATTATGGCGTTTCGGCATTGCTGGATTGAATCATCAATCAGCCTGGCAAATTTGGTCAAAGAGGTGGAATCTGAAAGTACTAGAACGAGTCAGAGCTTTACTCACATATATAAGTTGTACACCCCCTGCCCCACAATGGAATAGAAACCTTTTTGGTGACAGGGACTGTTTGGTTTTTATCTTTGTATCCTGAGCATTTAGCACAAGTGCCTCACACATATTTGGTGCTCAAAAACTGCTTTGTGAATTGATTTATTTTCATTCTGAAGATGGCCCCGGCAGACAGGACCTCCTACTCGGCACTGTTCAATCATTGACTTAAATTTTAATGTTGCATTTCTCTTTGCTTGGTTCCTCCTTTAAATTTACAAGAAATGCTGTTTTGTTTGCAAGGATTGGCTGAAACCGAGGGGTTAAAAAGTTTCCAAAATCTGAAACATTATTCTAGTTTCCAAGGGATGAAAGGCAGTCCAGGAGTTCTGGCTCCCAGGTTTTGTTTCAGCCAAAACTCCATGACCTCTTTCGTGGTATTATCTATTGAAAGGCATCAGATTTATTCTCTTAGGCTATCCTTCAGTCCAGTTATAGCACTATCCATGCCGCCTCCTAGGTGAGATCACTTTTAAAAAATGATGGTCTCGTCGACCTTCAGTGACCCCATCCCCACAGACAGGGGATGCTCGATTTTCTGATATAGTGACTGAGGTTAACGCCAAAGTCCCAGGGCAGGAACATTCAGGATTTCACACCCACTTGTTTGCTTTTGGTCTATGCACACTTCATTTTGACCAGTTTCCTGGGCAGGAGAAAGGTAAAAGCCATTGGAATGAAGTATCGATCAGGCAGCAAGTACAATCTAAATATTAATTCAAACAAATGATACCCTAGCTTCACCTCTTACCTTGTTCAATAGTTCAATAGCACCTAACATTGGGGAACGATTACTATCAAATGGAGGAAGATTTGATGAGGTTTTCCAGGTGAGACTGGGGCATTTGGGATCAAGACAAAGAAAACTCCACCACTTGACTTCAGGAGAGGAATGTGTTTTAGCTCCACTGAATCTGTGTTCTCCTCATTGGCATCCCAGTCCATTTTCTTCATCCAAAATGGATAGATAACAGGGTGAGAGTACTTTCTACAACCATAATGGATAACGGGGTGAGAATATTCTCCAGCCCATATCCCTCATCCTTCCCACCCTCCCCCTGCCACACCAACGTTTTACTGTTGCTGCTATTGTACCGGGAAAAGATTAAAAAAAAAAAGGATTCCTAATGGTAATGAAAATATTCTGATATAACATTAAGGATTTTGCTGGTGAAATGTGTTTAATGTAAATATCCTGTCAGATACCCTTCAAGTAATTGACAAGAGCAGATGATTAGCAGTGTTCTCAATAGTGTTTTTGCATAATCTTACATTTTGACAGAACTCTTCAGCATCGTTTTATTGTCAGCACTCTGCAATCAGTAAGAATTTTTTTCTTTCTTTCTTGACAACATTTACTTTGTCATTATAAATCTTGTAAGTGGTCATTTAACTTGTTCAATATGCATGTAAGAGTTTCATTCCTGGCACATTTGGGAAAATGACTTCTTACCAAGAAACTCTCCTGAAAGTAAACTTGAGACACACATGCACACACGCGCACACACACACACACACACACACACACACACACACACACACACACAAGTGCTTCTGTTCAGAATAAATGTTTGCCATCACCTTCAGGGGCTGAACGCACCACTGGGGCGCCAAGAGTGATGTTCAGTTAGGGAGGTGAAGGTGGGGGCTACAGAAATGCTATACGGGTCCAGGTAGAGGCAGTCTGGAGATGCGATGTGTTGCCTCGTGCCTAGAATGATTCCTTTCTGGCTCCCCAGACTAGTCGCACCTTTTTATATTGCATTCTTTAGGGGGATGGAGAGGGGTGAGTAGATTTAACCTACTTTCCAACCTATTTTTCAGGGAGGAATTGAGTTCCTCTCTCATGATTAAAAAAAAAAATTGTTCAATTTTAATCATATCTAACTGCCCCAAATTAAACTGCTAAGATCCATATCCATTCATAAGTACATACAGTTAAGTTACATTAATAGTCAATATAATAAACCTTCACCTTTATTGAAGCATCTCTTGTTTCTGCAGCACTTTGTTAATCTATCTCAATAGATTTCCAGTGCACAGCTCATATAGATTTGGTCAGTGACAAGGGTTAGAGTAGTCTTGTAGAACATTTACTTGTAGCTCTGAAAAGCCCGCATTCATCAGAGGATTAAGTCGATCAGATTGTACCAGAATCAATGGGAGGCCTGTGTGATCCCTCTTAGACTGTAATGTGTTCACCTTCTTTGGAGAGAATTCACATACACACACATTTCTCTGTCTTAAAGCCATTTATCTCTGAATGTCAAATTGCAATAATTAACCATTATTGATCTTAAATTCAATTAACTTCATTAACACAGGTCATGATGAGGGTGCTTGTAAGGGAAAGGCATTTGACAAGTGTCTTTGCTTATGTGACATTGAATGTTTGCAGTGGTGGCTATAAACTATTCATACTGTACCATAGGCGCCTGCCTGGGAGAAAGGGCTGCATTGAGATTTGGGTCAGGGCTCAGACGAGAGACCTAGAAAGGATTTTTAATTGTCCTGCTTTCCATTGAGTTTTCTACTTAGGAGTATGAGACCTGCGTTTCTGGCAAGGCAGATGGCAATATAGAACCACTTGATAAAACAGGGGTCAGAGGTTCATTTTACTCCTCGGATCATAGGGAGGTGAAGGGAGGTGGAAGAACAATAAGGAGTCCAGCTACTGAGAAGGAAATAAGCTGTGTCCAACCTAAGCCATTTTACCCTGGGATTTTGTTCTTCTTGGGAAGGGGGTACCTCCATCATTGTGACACTATTGTAGGTGAAAATTCTTAAGCATAGATATGCATTTGGGGAAGCTTGAGAAAATGTGTTCTAGTTACTCCTAGATACCACCCAAGAGGTTTTACACTATGAAAGGGGGAAGGTTCAGAGCATGTCATACTTTAGGTAATTCCAGACATGCCTGGATTGCTTTTGTCCTTACTTTACACAAATACAGATGACGTTCTCTCCAATTTTGGGATCCTGGAGAAATCTATACATGGAAGCTAAAGCTCTAAAGGCCACCTTCTGTTATTCCAGAGCCTGGTCTGAGGGTTCAGAATTAATGGGAAAATTCCAGGCACTTCTAAAGACACCTGAATGTTGCTTGGAGAGATAATTCATTATTTGTTTATCATACTTAAATGAAAATAAATTGTTAGGGACCCACCTATTACTTTCCTTCATATTTAAAATCTAAATGAAATATTGAAATAAGATGGTGTATTGGGAAGAGTACCAACTTAAGAGTGTGGGAAACTTGGGGTTCTAGTCTCTGTTCCACTTATTCACTGTAAGAAATTTTAAACAAGTAACTTTGACCCTTAGTGCCTCAGTCTCTTCATCAATCAAATGGGGACAATAGTTCTTCATCTATTTCACAATTATTATAAGGATCTTATATTTTATTAGGCAGTAAGATTGATTGATTAATAATAATAATAAACTATTGATTAATAGTTTATTCTTTGAATTGTGTCCTAATTCTTCAACTTTGTATGGAAATTCAGTTTCACACTTGTATAACATAATAAGTATTTAGAGGGAAAAATGAACAAATCTTTCACTTGATCCCTTTTTTTAAAAAATCCCTTCTTAAAATATTTCAGGCAGTGAAGGCTTAAATGGGAAGAAATGTTCTGATTATAAAAGATCCTTTTCTTGCAGGTATGGTCAAAGAGGTGGTGAGAGAGAGAGAGAGAGAGAGAGAGAGAGAGAGAGAGAGAGAGAGAGAGAGAGAGAGAGAGAGAGAGAGAGAGAGAGAGAGAGAGAGAGATCATTATTAAGCATTTATGCCAGACATTGCTAAGCACCAAGGATACAAATAAAAAGCAAGTAAGACAGAACCTTCCTTCAAAGAGCTTACATTAAAATGTATTAAGATAACACATTTGGAGAAGATGGAAAGTCATGGTGGTGGGGGTAGGGGGAAGGAGAGAGGAGTGAGAGGAGTGTGTTGCACGGGATGGTGATAACTTGAGAAGAAGCCTGGTTTGGGAGTAGATATGGTAAAAGTTTCCCTATTAGAGCTTGCTTAGGCAGAATTCAAGGCTTTGGTAAAAGAGACAAGGATGATGACTAAGAGTGTAAAAATAACGTAATGGTTGCTAGATCCCTGGCACTTAACACCAGGACCTGATAACATAGTAGGCATACAAAAGCTTGCCCAATTGAATTGACCAAGTGTCAAGACAACTATGGGCAAGTTACTTAATCTCATTTGGCCCCAATTTCTTCATACAGAGGTAATTATTCTCTGCCTTGCTTGCCTTTAGGAGTATGGGGGTGGGGGGAGGAATTGATAGATATGAAAATCTTTGAAAGGTACAAAATGCTATTAAAATAAAAGGGGACTTTTATTGATGCCCAGCAGAAAAACAGCCCTGAAGCTAAAAAAAAAAAAAGGTGCCAATGAGAGCTATGATTCTCTGAGATACTATTGCCCCAGGATGTGATACTAGAGCTAACTTGCCTAATTTGGGCCTCGTGACATGACTTATATCCACATTAGGCTTAAGTTAACTTCTCAAAAAGCATTCAAGTGGCTTGTTCTGATGACAGGTCAAAGGTATAGCTTTCATAGTCTCTTGTTTGGAGCAAAATATTTTCAGTGCCTCTATTTTTATAGAGATGTAAATAGCTAGACAGATAAATGGACAGACCTGATGATTTTAGTCATTTGGACATATAGTTCATATGACTTCAGGTAACTTATACACCTAGAAAGCCAGAGTCCTATAATTAGAACATCCTAGAATCTTAGAATTAGAGAGGACCTCAGAAAGCACGAACATACTCCATAGCCTCCCTGATAAATGGGCATCTTTTATGATAAAGAGAAAAGACAAAGTCATTAGGTAGGTCATACACCAAGATTAAATACCCCAAAGAAGTAGGCAGGGTTTTCTTGTCCTAAGGCTTAGGGAGCACTAGGGTCCTGATTGTCATTTCATAGGGCAGTACACAGGGCAATACTATAGACATTCAAAGTCTTATGAAATATTAATGGACCCTGAGGGTAGAAGTCAGATCCATCATTTTCAGAGGCCCCAGAACAGAATGAAATCAAACCAAACACAAGTAAATGATGGAGAATTTATGTCTAGCTACCCAAAATTCAGCTTAAAACCCACAAACTGATGAAATACTCACTGCATGTTGTTCATTCATTTCAATAGTGGCCGACTCTTCATGACTCCATTTGGGGATTTCTTGGCAAAGATATTATAGTGGTTTGCCATTTCTTTCTCTACCTCATTTGAAGATGAGGAAATTGAGGCAAATAGGGTTAAGTGACTTGCCTAGGATCATATAGCTAGTAAGTATCTGAGGCTGGATTTGGACTCAGGAAAATGTGCCTTCTTGATTTTAAACCCAGTGCTCTAATAATAGAGTTAGAATGAGTTAAGCTCATAGGAGAAATCAAACAGAAGGATTTGGGGAAAGAGGAATTGCTTCTATCCAGGGTTAATCAAGCAAGACTTCATGGAGATGGTGGTCTGGGTCTTGAGTCTTCAAGAATGAGAAATATTTAAATAGCTGTGAGCATAGGCATTGGTGTCTATTCCAGGTATGTGTGACAGTCTTCTATAAATAACCAGAGGAGGGAGAGGGCAGTAGAATAGTGGAGAATAATAAAGTAAGGTATAGAGTTTGACTGAAGCCTCATGTTCTTGAAGTGGAGTAGGTTGAGATAAAATTGTCAAGTCAGGTTTAAAGTTAGATTGTCAGGGACATTGAAAGCCAGAGTAAAAGATTTTTTTCTTATTTGTTCTTGTTTTCCTTTAAGTACAAGGGAGCCACTGAAATGGGCTATATACATACATATATATATATATATATTTCCCTTCAGAATGAAGGGAAAAATTATGTGATGAGACCTATCCATTTTATTCCTCTTAGATACAGTAGTTAGCAAAGTCAGTAAGGCTAAAAATCATCAAATCTATTTTGTGGTGGGTTTTAATTGTTTTGATGACTTGTTCTTTTCTGGCCATGCTGTTTTACAAATTTAGCACAGTAGGACTGCAATGATCCTGAATGACTTGGAGAGGCTAGTTCATACTAGAGAGTGATTGTGACTCTGAAAGCACAACTTCATTGATTCTCAAACCTTAATAGTCTAATAAGATGTTTGTAAGTTGAGATCCTTGGGACCCATTTTAGTCTAGAGCCAAGAATGCTTTGTAATTAGCACCTGGGATTATACAAGAAAATACTTGTGAAGCCTTTGAAAAGACATCTTTCCCTTCAGTAAGTTAGACATACATTCAGTTGCCAACTGGGGACTGATGGTTTGTCTTTGCTGAAGCAAATATGGGCTATTCAGGTCACTCCAGGGGGTTCTCTGTGAGTTATGGGAATGGGCAAACAATTCCTTCCCTACTATGCTTCTTTTCTATGGATCTTCAGAACCTTTCTGGTTCTGTAGGTATCATAATTTAGACTTGATCCCAGAATAGGGTAGGGAAACATAAATATATTATATCCTCAGATCTCTTTTCCCCCCTATACTACAAAAAAAGGAGTGATGGTGAAGATACCAAGGTCATGAAGTATTTGTGTTCTTAGCATAGTTAATGGCACATAGTAGACTTAATTTTTATTGACTGACTGATAGAAGATCCCTTAAGGCCCAGGGATTATGCTCTAAGGTAGTTTAGCATTCCCAGACTCCTGGGGGTATGTGATAAAACTGTGGGGACCTGTTTCCAAAGGCATGTAATAGGAGTAATTATGAGACTTTGGTTCCAAATCAAATTTACTTACTCAGTGAATTCCTACTATGTGTATTTAAAATTCTTAAGCTATATGCACTAGAAAAACAAAGTAGATTACCCAAACTGTGCCAGAAAGCTCTGTGGACAGTCTATCAAATTCATCCTTCAATAGATGTCCTGGACATGCTTAGCAGATGCACAGTGGCCTGTTCCAGAACAGAAAGGAGGAGAAAATCAAGTTGCATTGCATATGGAAAACTGAACAGTACTTTCATGACCCCAAATTGATTGCTTCTGCAAAAGCCCATCTTTTTTTTTGACAATACTATTCTTTCTTGATGTTACTCAATACCTTAGTCATTGAACTTTGATTTCAACAGAATCAGAATTACAGGTAACCCAAATGACAATAAAAAGATGTATAGGGAGAATAAATAGAGTATAGCCTGTTATGAGACTTACTCAAGAAATGTTTTTGAAGAAACACACTTTCAGAAAAGAAGGTTGGCTGGTCTTATAATGGCAAAGAGAGAAAAGAAATGGACAAACTAAATATTACATTGATGCCCTTGAGATATATAAACCCATACACTTCCAGGCACACACACACACTCCAAAGCCCCTCAATTCTTGGGATAGCTTCACTATGGAGGATTTATGGGAGAAAATGAATGCAGAGTGAAATGTCATTCAGAGTTAGTGATCTGCATTAGGGAAAGCAGGATCCACAGTGATGAAATTCCAGATCTATCAAAGGAACTACCATAAGGAAACTCCAACATAGGGTATGGTTGAAGAAATTCCAGATGAACATGACATAGTCTTTGCTCTTGAAGTGAGTTTACAGTCTAGTTGAGGAACTAAAGTACAGAAATTAGTGGAATATATAAGGACTGTAAAATATGATCATAGCCATAGTAGTCTTAAGAGAGCTTCAGATGAGAAAAAGGTTACTTCTTAGCTATGGAGGCCAAGGAGAGATTTCTTGAAATAAATGGTATTTGGGTTGGATCATGAAGAATGTTTGGGATGTGGGCAGTTCAAGAAGTGGGGACGGGGGTGGGGGTGAAGGAATGTGCATTTAATCTACAGACTTCCTTTAAACTCATATTATATGCCAGGCATTCTGCTAGGTGCTATAGTTCTAAAGACACAAATGAAACCATTTCTCCTCAAGTTGCTTATCAAGGAAGATTGAATGGCTCTGTGTGTGTGTGTGTGTGTATCATTATATATTTTATGTATAATGGAAATACTTATATGTCTTTATAGAATACAAATATATAATATACATATATTTATTTTGCAGGTATATTATGTATATGTAAAATATACAAATGATATGTAAAATGAAGGCACATATTTATTTTCACATGTATCTATATGTGTACACACATACACACAGTGTTCCAAAAGTCTTAGAATATTCGTAAGCTACTAAGTCTTTCAAATGCACTAAAATTTTCAGGCCACTCTATGATGAATAGATACTAGATCCATACAAAACAGACACAAGATTTCTTGAACAGGAAATCAGTACCAGATAAAGGAAATGGAAAAGGCTCCTGAAGAATTTAACACGTGAGCTGAATCTTGGGAAAAGTTCATCAAGAAGTGAACTTGCAGAGGTTGGGGCAGGGGAGGTGTTCTAGTTGTCAGAATGACCAATGAAACTGTGAGGGGGGGAAAAAAAGAAAAAAGCATAAGGCTTTTTGGGGAGATAGCAAATAGTCCAACTCTTCTAGAAGAGAGGGTAATAGTGGGAAACTAGGCTAGAAGAGTAGATTGGAGCCAGATCATGGAATATCCTTGAATATCAGGTTGAGGCTAGATTCTAATCAGACAGACACACAGACATACACACCCCAGCTGTGTTACTTTAGGTAAGTTCCTTCCCTTCCCCTGTTCTCAGTTTCTTCATCTATAAAACAAGGAGATTGGGTTTGATGACTTCCGAAGTCCTGTCTTTGATCCTATGAATTACTAGGTAGTTCCCAAGCAGAATCATGACCTAATGAATTATAGTTGTCTATCCAGTGAGTCTAGATGTAGTGGGTTCTTGTCTTCTCATTTATTCTCTTCCATGAGGCAATGAAGTTCTAGTTCTCCCCATGGGCTGCCTTGGTAGAGGATGCTGTGTGGTATAATGGAAAGATCACCAAATTTAGAGCCAAAGGACACAGATGTAACTTTCTGACTCTGGTGTTTATTCTTTGTGTGATCTTGGACAAATGATTTGATTTTCCTAGACCTCAATTTTTTTATCTACAAAATGAAGAAGGTTGGGCCATGGGATTTCTTAGATCTCTTCCAACTCCAAATCTGTGATTCTGTAAAAAGGGACAAGAGCATAAATTCTGGGCATCCACAATCCATATCCATGGGTCTTCCCAAGGGAAGGGTCATGGATTAGAGAGCTGGCCATGGAGTCACAGAGATCTGGTGTTTAAGTCCCTCCTCTAATGCACATTGGCCAACTGACCATGGTCTCTCAGGGCTCTAGGAAACTCCCAGACCATAAGAGGAGAGAGAAAGCATTCTGGAAGAGAGAATCTCCTCATCTGGAAATTCCTCATGTCAAAGAAACCACAGATCCAGTCTCTCTTTGGTCCCTCCTCATGGAGCTTCCCAAAGTCTTATTTTCACTAAGAAAGACAAATCATAATCTCAGCTAAGCCTCCAAACTTCCCTTCAAGACTCTGTCTTTACAATATGGAGTTCACTAAGTTTGTAAATGGCTTAATGTGTAGAAATGAAAGGACTGATTCATAGGGCAGTTCAAATGTTTATTTCAATCTCCTGCCATCCTAAATTTTGTATACCTCTGCTTAACACTTGACAAATTCTAAGCACTAAACAATGGGAAGTGTTGACTTCCACCTAGGGCCATAATCTGAAAGGGACCAGAAGTCTCATCTGCCCTAAATATCCTTGCTACCCAGCCTATGCCCGGCATCAGCCCATTATGAAATTTTACCATTAGAGAGTCATTCCTTTGAGTGAAAAAATTATACCCTGTTAAAATGCAAATGTGTCTGGGAGTGTCAAACATTAATCATAACAGTCATTAACACCTTAGCATGAATTACTTTATCAAAAGCATTCTAATGTGAAAGCTCCCTAATAATAAATTTTTCATAGTTATGGAATCTGAGGGCTAGAAAGGGACCTTAGATCTTATCTTTTCCAACCTTTGTACAAGAAGCTAACTTAGGTGTGAGAGGAGGAAAGTGATTTGCCTTTGGTTATAGTTAATAAAGCATCCAAATTCAAAAGCAGGTCTATTGATTTCCAGCTAGGTTTTTTCTCCATTAGTAGGAGTCTGAGAGGAGAGAGAGGGCTTTAAGCCTGGGAGCTTTGCTCAGAGGCAGCAGACCTGGGTAGTAGCTTGGGGAAGGGAGACCCAGTGGTAGGGATACAGCTGTAGGGAAGACAGGTCTCACTTATTCCACAGTCTAGCCAATGGAGGCCCTGACTAAGAGGCTTAGATTATTCTTGGGGTTTTTGGTTTGTTTGTTTGTTTGTTTGTTTGCCACTGGTAGTTCCTTTAGAAATAGTGTGTCTGTCAAAGGATTGACTTAATTGGCTGGTGCTGTGGAATTCCCAAGCTAGGAGGATGCACTCTCTCTTTGCCACTGGGCCACATCTGGCAGGTGTTACCAATCCAGCCATAGCCGTATACTGAAAGACAGAGTGCTTTAAGTGAGGTGCTAGTGGGAAAGTGAGAAGCAGCTTCCTTAGAACGGAAATTGATGTTTGTCCCCTTGGTGCCCAGTAAGTTTATATTTGTTAAAATAAGTGCAAAGGCAAACTGAAGACCTAAAATACTTTATTTACTTTAAAAAATCATCTTGAGATTCATTTAAAACAACTTTTCTTTCAAATAATGCCAATGGGTCCTTGGCATTAAAGGGCAAGCCTTTCAGTCAGGAAGAGCTAAATTCAAGTCCAACCTGTGGGAAAAACTATCATGAGACCAAGGGTAAGTCACTTACATCTTGGTAACCTAAGCAAATTTCAGGGGAATTGTAGTTCTGTTCCAGTGATATAGGGAGTTTCTTTTTTTTTTAAGTGTTTTATTGATAATTAAAAAACAAAACAAAACATGTTTATCATTTCCCAACAATGTTCTATCCTTCCTCAGTGGAACCATTCCTCATAACAAAGTCCAGTTAACAAAACAAATCAGCACATTGAACTTGTTGGCTAAAGTAAGTCTCCTCCCACACCAATGACCCACCACCTGCCTCTCTGCAGAGGCACACTTCACTCCATCCTCAGATATCCTGACTGGTCACTGATCAGGGTAGTGATGGCTTCCAGTGTTTTGTGCCTTAATTTTACTGTAGCAGTTTTCAAATTGTTCTACAGATTCTGTTGCCTTTATTTTTTTTTAAGCCCTTATTTTCTAAACAGCTCTAAGAAAGAAGGGCAAGGGTCAGGCAAATGGTGTTAGGAGACTTTCCCAGAGCCACACATCTAGAAGTGTCTGAGAACAGATTAGAAACAAGATCCTCTTGATTCCAGGTCTGGCACTCTAGATCCACTGTGCCACCTAGTTACCCTAGTATTCATTCTTAATCAGTGCATAAAGAATTCAAGAGAAAGTTGCCATAGCAATTGAGACCAAAAAATGAAAAAAAAAAAGATTTATCTTCAGTGTTTGTATTTATTTAATGATTTTTACAGTGGAATCAGTTATATAAACTAGATCAAGGTTCAAATTTAAGATTTTTGTTAAAGAGTTTGTTTAGAGATTAGCAAATCAGCTTCTTTTTCTCATTGGGTTAAATCAATTAACTTTTTCTGCTCCCTTTTTATTGGAGCCAGTATAAGTAAGACACTCAGAAGAACAAATGGAGATTTTTTTTTTTTTAGGTAGGATGAGCTGATTACTGGAAATCTCATCACCACAAAGAATGATTCCACATTCTTATACTCTACATTTTCTCAGCTCATCCTCAGTGGCCTCTCCCCTCTGAATGGAAATCTGGAGGGTGGAGCACTAATTCTACCTTCTGGGTTATCTTCCCCTATTAGAGTGTAATAAACTCCTTGAGGGCAGGGACTGTCTCTTTTCCTTATTTGTATTCCTAACTCTTAGCACAGTGCCTGGCATGCAATCGGTGTTTAATAAATGTTATAAAATTGAATTGAGTTTCGATATTTAATGCAGAGGAGTAGAAGGTGCTGAATTTGATGTTTGGATACTGGCTCAGATACTCAGTCCCTGTGTAATCTTGAGCTCTTTCCTTCTTTGGATCTTGGTTTCCATCTCTATAAAATGAGGGACTCAGTGGTCTCCAATGTTAATTTCATCTCTAAAATCCTTCAATTCCTACCATGTTCTAGAAGATAACTTTTTTTTTTTTAGTCAGTGGCCATAAGTAGAAGAGCCCCAGCAATGCTTTATAGTTATTGTAGGGGAAAATGGGTTGACTTTTGCCAGGCAGGTACATTGCCCTAATGGAAGGAAGTAATAAATGTTCTCCAGGCATTTACTTGTTGGTAATCTTCTTTTCCATAGAGAGAGAATTAGACTTTCTCCCCACTCTTCTCAAATGGTTCTTCAGTTTGAGAACACTCCAAAGTGTTTTCCAGATGTGACACCCGAACACACTCCTGTCCTTGAACTGCTGGAGAATTTCCTTCAGGTCATGATAGGCTATTATGTGGAGAGATAAGCAAAAGCGGGAATGTTTGCAAGCATGTGATCCTTGCCTCTGACTCCCCTCCTCCCATTCTGCTGGCGCATGATCTTGTCACAGCCTCTCAGGCTGCATTCTTCAATAACTTAATGCCAAGCTTTTACTGCCATGAAAAAGCTGGGGTTTTATTAACACAAAGATATCCAACTAAACAAGCATTCATCATACACATTACATCAAATTAACATGTACAAAATTAATATTTTTGACCTCACCGTTGGGCCATGTAATCAATCTTGGAGTAGTTTTTTCTCCCAGTGTGGGGTGCTAAACCAACCAGGCTGTAAGAGAAGCTTTGACTAGATGACACAATTGTCATCTAGTATTTCCCTTCAGATCCATATTATGTCATTCAGCATTTCATAAGATCATACATTTAGAGCTGGAGGGGCTTTTAAAGGTGATTGGGTTTAGTTTCCTTTTTTTTACAGATGTGGAAACTGAGACACAAAGAAGTTAATCACCTTGCTTAGGGTCATATAGGCAAGATTACAAGTCTAGTACCACACCCATTATACCATTCTGTGGTTCATTTCTCTCTCCTTTTCTCTACCTTCATATCCTAACAATTTGCCACTTTGAGGGGATTCACATTTTATTTTGGCTTACTCTTAAAAGCCAGTTCTGAATTAGATGGCCCAGAATTGTACAACAGAGTGCCCAAACCCCCTCTGTTGAGAGGCACTAAACTAAATATTCCACTTTGAAGTCATAGAATCACAGGATTTTGATGTCACAGATCCAACCTCTTATTTTGTAGATAGGGAAACCAAGACCCAGGAACATTATGTGACTTCCCAAAATCACAAAATATAAATGTTACAAGGAGTCTCAGCATTCATTCCATCCAATCTATATCTGAAAAGGAATGCACTCTATAATATATT
The DNA here is from genome assembly GCF_027887165.1 of Monodelphis domestica. Taxonomy (NCBI): domain Eukaryota; kingdom Metazoa; phylum Chordata; class Mammalia; order Didelphimorphia; family Didelphidae; genus Monodelphis; species Monodelphis domestica. Next base: position 437,080,684 of record NC_077227.1, read on the forward strand.
CAGCAATTATTCAGTCAACAAGCATTTATTAAGCCAGGCACTGTGCTAATAACCAAACAAATGGTCTTTCCATCCTTGCTTGGAGACTTCTAGTAATGGTACCCATTACCAATGTAACCCATTATTTTCCAAGTCCATTTTTAGTTTTTGGTCATTGGTAAGTAAGTAGAAGAACCTGGAATCAGGTTTTCTGACTTTAGATTTAGTACTCACAGAATCTTGACTTTGGACATCATTTAGCCTATTTCAGTCTTGAGCCAGAGTCCCACCTACAAAATTTCCAACAACTTGGCATCTAGCCTTCACATGAAAACCTCTAGTTGAGGGTGAAGGGAAACCCTGTCTCTGTCATTCTACTTTCAGAGCGCTCTAATAGTTAGGAAGTTATATGGCACCTGTATTTGCTTCTCTGTAATTCCTTGACATTATTCTACTTCTGGGGCCAGTCTTTAAATATATCTTTCCTCTATGCTATGTTGCTTCAAAGGGAAAAGAAGCACCAAGCTAGGGCACTACCTCTGAAGAGGCCTTCAACATTGTCTATTATAGAGACCCGAATAGACATCGATAAGCTATTCCCCAATGTTCAGAGCCGCCATCACTACTGCAAAGACCATTTAGTCTCTCTCCCAACCATGGATGGATGGGTGCAATGGGAATTTCCCATTGGCATGCTCAGTCTCTTGGGCGCCAGCTTTTAGCTCTCCATCTCTAAAACCAATTTTCTCTTACTGCTGCCTATTTAATATCATGAACAGAGGTCCAACAACTCAATCTAATCACTCTGGTATTACCCAGTGCGTGTTTAGCTTAGCCTTCCTGCTCCATCATTTATTTCCTTCTGCCATATCTTAACTCTTTGGAAAAAGAAAAAAGTCCCACATCAACACTGCACCCATCACATGCCTTCCTAATCAGGAACCCATCGGCCAACCTGCTCAATGCTATGTCCTTATTTCTCAGTTCTTTCCTTCTCATCAGCTCTTTAGAGAGATAGATTTTTGTGGTATTCAAAAGATCACTTAAAGAAGGCAGGGATGGGGAAGACTTGATGTATAGAGCAGAAGCAGCATATAGTATTCTGCCCCCTTTTCCTATAATCTCTCACCCATACTTAGCTGCCTCAGAGGGAGATGGTTATCCTCAGACTGTATGTACCAAAGGTTCATCTGTATCTGTGCTTCCAAGGGAATTTAAAGCACCAAAAATATTTAATGGCATCATATCTTAGGATAGCACAGTAGAAACAGCATTGGGTCTGGAGTCAGAAGACATAGATTCAAATTACCCTAAAATTTGTGTGACTTTGGGTTGATCACTTAATTTTCTTGGGTCTCTCTCTTTCCTCTTCTGTAAAATGACCCGACTGAACTAGGAGAAAGTTCCTTTCCAGCTCTGAAATCTGCGATTCTATGAAGGATGAAACTAGGCATTAGACAGTGAGCTCCTCAAGGGCAGGGATTATCTTTTGCCTTTCTTTGTATCTTCAGAGTTAATTTAGCACAGTAATTGTCATATATTCAATGTTTATCAATGTTTATTGACTGACTGGGCATCTTGTCTAAGAAGGAATTCACTATACAAACAAAATTCCACTTTATGCAGGAAGTGTGACTCCAATAAAATAATGTGAATAGTGATTTTTTAAACTGCCATACACATTTTTAAAGCATCTGGGAGGTAGCTATCTCTAGGAGCATTATGGTAAGTTCATTTGTCCAGGAACTGGTGCTTCTGTAAAAAAAAATTTTTTTACCTCCTAATTTACCTGTTTTGAAAAGCAACATTTTTGTATGTTAAATAGAGTTAAACAAGGTATACATATATCTAATTTTTGTTTTGTTTTGTTTGTGGTTTTACCAGCTTGGGATAGGGAGAACCAAGGCTGGATTGTCAAGACAGGGGTCTAGACTAGTGAAACCTATAGTCCCCTTCTCAGAATAATACGTATAAAATAAAATACACAAGATCACGGCAGAAATTAACTCTATTGACATAGTTATCAAAAAAATTTATGTGAATGAAACCCAGATTAAAAACTCCTGACTTAAGAGAAAGATGTAGTGGAGTAATAAGCACAGTAGACGAGCTGGTCCTAGTCATGTCTAACGAGATGAAACTTGTCCAAGTGCCCTGAAAGGATCATGTACTCTAAAGGTGAGCATTTTTATCCTCCTGTTGTTCATGTTCTGTTTTGCTAGGTGGCTTTGCTATCACAGTTGGCTCATGGCTTTCCTCCATCTTGAAACAGATTGGTGCCTCTCTACTTTCCTCTCCATGCACAATCAGTTGTTACTAGTTCATTCTGATTATCTCTCCCTCCTTTCTTCAGCTCTAATAAGGGAAGAAAAAAAGAAACAAACTTTCCTAATGATTAGTGACCTAAAAGTGAATCATTGGTTGCCTTGGGAGATATTAGATCCCTCCTCACTGGAAACCTTCTGGCCTGAGCAAGATAACCACTTGTCAGGTGTTCTATAGGAAGAATTCTTGTTTAGGAATATGAATTAGACTACATGGCCTACAAGAGTTCCTGTAATTATGAGATATACAGAGAGAGCAAAGGCCAATTAGGATTTCATAGAATGTTAAGTAATGGAAAGAAACTTAGGCTTCATTTAGTTTAGTCCTTTATTTTACATTTGGGGGAACTGAGACCCAGAGGGGAAGTAACTTCACCTCCTCCATCCCTGCTCCTCTCCATCTATCCTCCTTTATAATCATAACATAACCTTATTCATAAAGCTAGTCAATAGTACTTTTTGTAGGCAGATTTTAGGCTAGAATTTAGGATTCCTTAATCTAAGGCATTTTTTACCTCCTAAGACAAGGTCTGAAAATTGCACCTTTGTGGTACTAAATATGCAAGACTTTGAACTGTTATTATAATACAAGCAAATTGACTAACCAAAGGCAAAGAGTGGATGAACTTATGTGTCATGGAGAATGAGATTTTTCCAACATTTAAAGTATGAGTCATTATTTTAAAAAGTATTTAAATGCTCCATGTTGTACTGCTTTATGTATTAAACCCCAGACTGCTATCCAGAGTCTCATCTCTGCCAGCTTCACACTATTTGTTGACTGATTAAGGTGCTTTCTTACTGGCATGCACATCTGGCTGTACCAAAGGTCCCTTTTGAAATCTCAAGCAACTGCCAGGTATGGCCAACTCCAGACTACCCTGGCATTTAATTCTCAATCTCTGTAAGGCTGTTGAAGGGCTCAACATTCTTGGGATGCCTGTGTGATATTCATTGATCCTACTGTGAGTCTAGTTTTGTGTGGTAAAATCCAACTTTAAAAGGTTTCTTGAAAACACTGGTCTTGCCCCTACATTCTTGAAAGGTTTACTAACTTTAATGGATATATATGACACTTGCAGAAGGTTTCATGGAAAGAAATGCTGATATTAGGAATCAGCAGCCCTGATTTCTAGGACTAGCTTCAATGCTAACTAGCTCTGTTACCTTAGACAAGCCAAATAACATTCTTTGTTGTTAGTTGAATTTTTTAGATTCATGGATTCATCAGTGTGACTATTCTTCCAGTCTATGCATATTTTAGCTCCACTGTCTCTCATTTTTGTTCGAATCTTATTTTCCCACCGGCAAAGGTTGTACCCATGGAATTATAGAACCTAAGAGTTGAAAGGGACCTCAGAGGCCATCTAGTGTAACTCAGGCTTGATCAAAAACTCTTACTATAATAAATCCAGTCTATGCATGAAAACTTCCAATGAAGGTCAACTTATTTTTTTTTAATTCAACTTTTGGAAAGCTCTAATTATTAGAAACTTTACCCTTATATTATGGCTCATTTTGTCTTTCTGCAGCTTCTAATCATGGGTCCTACTACTGTACCTCAGAACAGAGGCGAACAAGTCTTAACCTTCTTCATGATAGCCTCTCTAATACTGATACTTGAAGATAGCTAATTAGCATTCCTTTTTTTCTCTACATCAGGCCATCTCTCCAGTTCTTTCTGTTCTTATACCAGCTAAATCAGCTTCTTCTGGATATAGTCTAGCTTGTCTATAGCTTTCCTAAAATGTGATTCCCAGAACTGGACTCAGTACTCCAGATGTGACTTGATTAAGTTAGATTTCATTGGAACTATTACCTCCCTTGTTCTGGACACAATGACTCTTAATTCTGTCTGGACTGCTGCATCATACTGTTGACTCATATTGAATTTCCATAAACTAACCCTCTCAAATCCTTTTTTCACAAGAATTATTATCTAGCTTATAATTCTGAAGTTCATGTTTTGATCCAAAGTGTAGAACTTTTAAGTCTCTTAAGTTTCACTTTATTTGATATTGTCCATCATTCTAGCTTAGTGATGTCAAACTTAGATAGAAATGGGGACTACCTAACTGCAAACCATACATGATAGTTCCTGAGTCATATTTTGATTTAGAAAACTACATAGCAACATTAAATCTGTTCTATTATATTTTTATTATTTTATCAAATATTTACAAATTACAAGTGATTGGGCTGCTCATTTAAGAGCATGTTGGGCCATGAGCCCCATTTTTGACTCCTCTGTTCTAGCCTAGTGGGTTTTTTTCACCTGGACTCTGATCCCATATATTAATATCTTTCAGTTTTGAATCACCTGAAATTTTTCCGAGAATACAATTTATCCAAGTTCTTGATAAAAAAAAGTTAAAGAAAACACAGTTGTAAGTAAAACTGGCATTCCCTAGGGTGCTCTATTTGAGACATCCCTGAAAATTGCCATAAACTCATTAATAGATTGCCTTTTGGCTATAGTTGTCCATCTATTACAATACAACTAACTACTGGTACTATAATCTTGCTTTTTGCTCTCCATCTTGATTTCAAAGGTAACAAGAGAGACACTGTAAAAGGAATTGGATAATCCACTTAACTTTTCTATGCTTGATTTTCTTCATCTATAAAATGACAAGAAGACACTAGATAGAGTTTAAGGTCCCTTGCAGCTTAAAATCTGTTTGTGGCTATGATTGGTGTCCAATGTAAAAGTAGGCAGAAAGACTAAGATTATAAAAATCCATGTAGTTTTTGAACTGCGGATGAATATCAGTTGAACTATTGGTAATTAATCTTTGTTATCATTGTTCAGTGAGCTGTATTCATCTGTAGAATGGGAATAATGAGATGACCCTGCCAATATCACAGGATTATTGTAAATGGAATAGATACAAAATGTGGAAGTATTTTGGAGAAAGGGACATACTATAAGAATGCTAGACATTATAGAAATGATGCCATTCTGGTAATTCCAGTCTTGGTTCTTCTGATGATTCTTGAGGAAGTTCTAGAGTTCATATCAGCTCTAGCTGAAAACCTGACTCATCTTCTCCCATATTGATAGGTTACTGTTTAACATTATTTGAGATTAAGATTTGTTTTTGTGAAACTATAATTTTTTAACGATGGACATTAAAACCATTCTCGTATGCTTTCCTCTAAAAACTGCAGCCTGTAGAGTTTTAGGGAAGGAGTCTGGAAAGGGGCCAGGAAAGAAGGAACTGAGAGATGGCAACTTTTTTAATGAAAACCAGTTGCACATACTTGATTATTCCTCTTTCCTCTTCCTCTCACTCAATTCCTTCTTCTGCTCCTTGAAGAGCAATCACCTTCACACTGTGGTTCCCTAGTTTCTGTTTATTTCCTTTGGATATTTTTTTCAAAATTCCACTTCTGTCTCCCTCTCATTTTCTTCCCCTTCCTCTTTCTCCTCTATCTCTGCTTCCGTCTCTTTTGTTCCTTTTTCTTCCTTCCATCTTATCTTCTTTCTTAATACCCTCCTCTTCCCTTAGGTGACTGTGCCTATCTTATGTATCATAAAGAAATGGCAGATCAGAGAACATCAGTGTGAAAAGAGACATATTCTAGACATTGCTTTGTCAGTAGGAGAAAAGGGAGAAGTAAGCAAGAGAAATTTTATTGAGAAGCTTCTTTTTTTAGTGCATTGCACTGAGGACCATTTTGAGTTTTTCTCTGCTTTATCAGTTGCTATCCTTCCTGTGACCACCTCCCACCTCCAATTCACCTACACAGCCAAACTTCTTGGGAGAAATCTTTCTCCATTAGGTAAGTCAACCAGGAAATTAAGAGAACAAGAGGAAGACCTCTAGTTCTCTTCACAATGTTGCAATAAGCAAGATTATAGTACCAGTAGGTATGCTGGAACAGTTGGACAACTAGACCCAAAAGGCAATCCATTAATGGGTTTATGGCATTTTTCATGGATGTCTCAAATAGAGTGTCCTGGGGAATGTCAGTTGGGATTTTTGGTTGTTTGTTTTTTTGCAACTGTGCTATATTTAACATTTTTTATCAAGGACTTGGATAAATGGTACGATTGTCAAGTTTTCAGGTGTTTCAAAACTGAAAGGATAGCTAATATATGGGATCAGAGTCCAAGTGAAAAGAAAAAAACACACTGAGTTAGAACAGAGGTGTCAAATATAGGGCATATGACCCAAACACTCCTGAGTGAGCAAAGACTAAAATGTAATTGGTTAAATATTTAATAAAATAATAAAAATACAATAGAATAGAGATAATGTGAAAATTTCAAGGAAATTTCCAAGAGACATATGGAGATATGTGTGTATGTGTGTGTGTGTGTGTGTGTGTATGAGAGAGAGAGAGAGAGAGAGAGAGAGAGGAGAGATAGACTTTAGTGCTTTCCCCAAATTATGTATAAAAACAAATGTTAGGTTTGATTTTAAAATTGCTTTCTAGAGCCTCTCATTGCAATGTACTTTCTTTCCTTCTCTTTACCCACCAATCCAAGTATACTCATACCCTCCTTACCCATGAGTGTCCTCATCATATACTTAACATGGTTTTTAGCAGTGATGGAATTACTTTTATTCTACTAGTGCAGAAGTGATCCATGACATGGAGATGAAGGTAATTCCCATTTTAGCAGAAATTCTGCATTCTGTTATGCCTCAACTTATTGTTATGTATTTATAGGAAATGTGTTAATTTCTTTTTACCTAGTGTTTCAGTTAAGTTAATGATTATAATAAATATTAATGAGGGAGCTGTCGCTTTTTGACCTCTCTAGTTGTAGTGGGGATGGGTTTGTCAATTCTCAGATACATTCATGTTCCCCAGTGTCCACAATTCCAACAGCAGTAGCCATTTCCTGTTGGTAGGTGGTGACAGTCAGTGGCTTGGTATTTCCCTATTCCATGAGCTATGAATTTGAAACTTGAATAGTACTTAAGTATCCTAAGTGACGTGGGTGCTTTTCTAAACACATTTAAGACAATTTTAATGCTGGAAGACTGTTAAATCATGTATTACAATCTCATTTTAAGAAGAGGATATGTGTTAGAATCTTGACTCATCCATGAACATCATGCAGCTTTTGACATAATAGGTAGGAATTATATGAAATCCTAGTATAAGAGCTGGATCAGTCCTTAGAGATCATCTGGCCCAATTACACATGAGGTCACTGAGGCCCACAGCCATCAAGTCATTTTCCCAAAGTCATACAGGTTGTAAATGACAGAGCAGGGATTTGAACCCATGCCCTCTATCTACAAATCCATTCTATTTCCAACTGCACCATGCCACTTGATCCATAAGACTTTGGGTCTCAGTTTCTTCATCAGTAAAATGGGAGATGGTGATACACATCAGCTTGTAATAAGGATATAAAATATTGTCATATAAAGCCTTTTGTGATCACAAGTACTATAAAATGTAAGTGCCAATACTTATTGTTACTATTATATTTCAAGAGTCTAATTCAGTCAATTTTGTGTGATTGGGGTAAAAACTATGTTGTCAGCTTCACTTTGGTGCCCCTCCCTTCTGTGCACTTATTTAGAGTAAGTTTTATGGAAGTCGAGGGATTTGGAGGGAGTACTGTAGAAGGGGTGGGGTGTAGAGCTTGGCACATGGGAAGTTGTGGGAGTTTATTTTATTTCTCATGAAAAAGCACTCTTACAAAATCATCTCCTTCGTTTCTGCTCATGCTAAATTCCTCTGATCACCCAGTTGTCTAAAAACACACCCAAGGCATGAGGGAAGGGTTCTATTGCTGTCTTGCTGTTCCAAGCATTTACTTTTTATTTTGAGCAAGGAAAAAAAAAGGAAAAAGAGCAGGAATGTTAGAGAACGAAGCTGATATTAGCAATTCAGCAGAGACTTCACTTTTCTGAGAGGAACTTTAGCAACTGAGCAAGTTGGGGGAAAATGGAACAAATGCCACCCCAATCAACTCCTTGCTTGCTAGTCTTTTCTCGTCCATATTTTCTTTGGGTCTTTTTGCAGCTGCTGATTTTCTTTGCATGGGAGCTTTCTCCCCTCAAAGCCCAGCTGCTCCTTCTACTTGATAGTACAGTGAAGGTGTAAATTTTATTTATTAAAAGCAAAAGCTGAGGCACTATTTAGGTGGAAAATTTAGTGCATGAGACAGTTCGAAATGCAACAGCAGCTCAAGATCACCCAAAATAAAAGATACTGAAGATATACTGAGGACAAAGCTTGTCATCCAACTTTAGAAGGTCAGGCCCAAAGACCCTGACTAAAACTGTATGTGTGTGTGTGTGTGTATGTGTGTGTGTGTTTTCTGTATTTTATGTGTGTATGGGTGCACACATATGCATGTGCATACATGACATAGATGAATTTCAGCTGTGCCATAGAAGGAGAGAGACAGAAGGAAACAGAAATTTAGCAAGCACTTTCTATGTGCCAGGCATTATGCTAAGTACTTAAAAAAAAAACTTTATCTTTTGTCTTAGAACCCATACTAAATATTGGCTCTAAAGCAGAAGAAGGTGAAGGGCTGAGCAACTGGAGTTAAGAGATTTGCCCTGGTTCACACAGCTAGGAAGTGTCTAAGGTCAGATTTGAACCCAGATCTTCCCAATTCCAGGCCTGTCTCTCTATCCATTTATCTGTCCCTAGGTGCTTTTTAAATATAATCTTATTTGCTTCTCAGAACTCTGGGATGTAGGTGCTACTATAATCCTCATTTTACAACTTGGAAAACTAAGGCTGACAGAAGTCCAGTGACTTGCCCAAAAATAGACAGTCAAAGAGTGTGTGTGAGGCTTGATATGAATTCAAGACTAATTGATTCCAGCTAGTCCACCACTTTTTCTGCTATACTATGTATAGCCTGTGTAGAAAGAGCACCTGATTTACCATACCATGACCTGGATTCAAATCCCAGCTTTCCTACTCACTGCCTATGCGACTTTGGATCTATCAGTGAAATTTTCTGGGTCACAGTATCTTCATACTTAAAAACAAGAGTCGTGTAACATCAGGGGTTCCCATTCCTTTTTGGGTACCCCCAGGCTTTCAGTAAACTTTCTCTGCTTCCAACTCAAAATGAAAGGAAATAAATCCTAGTTTACTATGTATGTACATACCAAAATAAAATATTTATTCATTTCAATAGGATGATATTAGCAAATGCTCTCATACCCCCTTGAAATGTCTCTTATACTTGTTATATATTCTAGGTTACAGACCTCTAGACTAGATGATCTCTAAAGCCTTTTTCAGTTTTAAATTTTCTATTCTGATCATTGTATAACTGACAGCAACCTGGTTAGATAGGAAGTGATAGATGGGAAAACAATTAGAAAATATGAAGCAGTTCACAAATATAAATGATCATTCTGAATAATATGGCCCCAGAGCTAGAAGCAACCTCAAATCACATTCCAAATTACACCCACATCTATTCAACGGACACCTTTGTGTCCATTTATAAGGCTCTTTGTTCTGAGCTATGGGGGATATAAAGGCATTCTCTCCAAGTTTTGCTTAGTTATTTTCATTTGTTGAGAAGGCTAACCGGTTCATATGTCTACATCTTAATGGAATTGTGATCTTTTTATGTGAGTATTCCTTCCGTAAGTACTGACTGCAATTCCACCAGAACTTCTGAGTCTTTTTTTGGATTTAGGTCAATGTTCTTGTATACCAGGTTTCTGGTAAATGAATAATCCAAATAAATTAGTCATACATTTTATTAGGTAATCAACAGGAGAAGAATTAAATAATAGTTCAAGATAATAATAAAAGAGATTTCGTAAAGTAGCATTTGAGTAATTGTGAAGACAGTCCCAGTGAGAGAAGGTCAGAGGAGTGGATTGGGATGATCAGAGAATATGTTTGTTTCAAACATCCCCCTCCCTAAAGTCATTCAAGGCAGAAAGTCATCAGACCTGGAATGAGGATTCCATGACTTCTTGTTCTCTCGTCTGTTTCACTGTTTAAGGTACCTGAAGGTCAGAAAGTTGTTCCAGATGTGGCCTTGGGTGAGTTACGCAGACTCTGAAATGAAGTTTCCTCATCTGTAAAAGGGAGAACTTAATCTTGGACTTGATGACCTCAAAAACTATTTTAGTATCAAAAATGAAATAATGTATGCAAAGTGGTTTATAACCGCAGAGTGCTATGTAAATGGAAGGTGGTGATTTTATTACTATTGATATCATTATTATTTTTGTTACTGACATTGTATGGTTGGCCACCAGGTGATAAATTGCCTTCATCTAAAACCACTCATAAAGATCATCTACCAGGGCTAGACTGCATTTTATCATTCAAGGAAGTTCTTGAATGAATGAATCGTGTATCTTTGACCTATTGAAGTTTTATTCTTATTTTCAACCATAGTATCATAGATCAAGGTGGTTTAGTAGATAAGAGTGCTAGGACTACAGTCAGGAAATACTACATAGTTCATATTTGGGGAAGATCAAAGCAAAACAATGTGAACTTAAAACAGAAAAGATTCTGGACCTCAATTTATTCTTCTGTAAAATGAGGGAATTGTAGTTGATAACTTCTTAGGCAGTTAGTGGTATAGTAGATAGCCTGGTGGTTCTATAGTCAGCAAGACCTGAATTTGAATTCTGTCTCACTTAACTAGCTTTCTGCCTCTAGGAAAATCATTTAACAATTTATTGCTTCACTTTTCCCACTCGTAAAATAGCAATGATAACAGTACTTTAGTAGCAGCAATGTATAGAGTGCCTGACTGTGAGTCAAGGAGATCCATCTTCCCAGAATTCAAATCTTGCCTCAGACACTTACAAAGCTGTATGACTCTGGGAGAGTCACTTAACTATCTCATTTTTCCTCATCTATAAAATACACTATAGAAGAAAATAGCAAACCATTCCAGTATCTTCACCAAAACAAACAAACCCAAAATGGGATCAAAAATTCTAACATGACTGAAACAACTGAATAATAATAACAAAATAACACCCAGCCTGGTACATAGCTGGTACTTAAAAAATGTGTTACAATCCTTCCTTCCTTCCTTCCTTCCTTCCTTCCTTCCTTCTTCCTTCCTTCCTTCCTTCCTTCCTTCCTTCCTTCCTTCCTTCCTTCCTTCTTTCCTTCCTTCCTTCCTTCCTTCCTCTTTCTTTCTTTCTTTCTTTCTTTTCTTTCTTTTCTTTCTTTCTTTCTTTCTTTCTTTCTTTCTTTCTTTCTTTCTTTCTTTCTTTCTTTCTTTCTTTCTTTCTTTCCTTCCTTCCTTCCTTCCTTCCTTCCTTCCTTCCTTCCTTCCTTCCTTCCTTCCTTCCTTCCTTCCTTCCTTCCTTCCTTCCTTCCTTCCTTCCTTCCTTCCTTCCTTCTTTCCTTCCTCTATGGTATTTGAATTTCAATTGTGTTTTTATAGACTAAATTAATGTAGGTAGGGTGTACCTCATTTTGAAATTACCCAGGAACATTAACATCATAGAATAAAACCTCTTCATTCTCTGGTTCAGAAAATGGAAGCTTTGCCCAAAGTTACGTATAAGAAATAAAATAATTTTTAGTTAAGTGTAATAGAGGCATGATTTGAACAAATGCCCCTTAACTCAAATCCATTCTTCTTTCTACCAAATTACCTTTTTTCTTCTCTTTCATATTAATTTTCATGTAAAGCTTGATGTGGTTCCAAGCTTCTGGGTGGTAGCTTTGTTGAGCAGCCCCATTACAGCTTCCTTTCTAGGGACATTCTCCAATAA
>NC_077227.1:437092893-437095393 GCF_027887165.1 Monodelphis domestica
CATAAAGATCATCTACCAGGGCTAGACTGCATTTTATCATTCAAGGAAGTTCTTGAATGAATGAATCGTGTATCTTTGACCTATTGAAGTTTTATTCTTATTTTCAACCATAGTATCATAGATCAAGGTGGTTTAGTAGATAAGAGTGCTAGGACTACAGTCAGGAAATACTACATAGTTCATATTTGGGGAAGATCAAAGCAAAACAATGTGAACTTAAAACAGAAAAGATTCTGGACCTCAATTTATTCTTCTGTAAAATGAGGGAATTGTAGTTGATAACTTCTTAGGCAGTTAGTGGTATAGTAGATAGTCTGGTGGTCCTATAGTCAGCAAGACCTGAATTTGAATTCTGTCTCACTTAACTAGCTTTCTGCCTCTAGGAAAATCATTTAACAATTTATTGCTTCACTTTTCCCACTCGTAAAATAGCAATGATAACAGTACTTTAGTAGCAGCAATGTATAGAGTGCCTGACTGTGAGTCAAGGAGATCCATCTTCCCAGAATTCAAATCTTGCCTCAGACACTTACAAAGCTGTATGACTCTGGGAGAGTCACTTAACTATCTCATTTTTCCTCATCTATAAAATACACTATAGAAGAAAATAGCAAACCATTCCAGTATCTTCGCCAAAACAAACAAACCCAAAATGGGATAAAAAATTCTAACATGACTGAAACAACCGAATAATAATAACAAAATAACACCCAGCCTGGTACATAGCTGGTACTTAAAAAATGTGTTGCAATCCTTCCTTCCTTCCTTCCTTCCTTCCTTCCTTCCTTCCTTCCTTCCTTCCTTCCTTCCTTCCTTCCTTCCTTCCTTCCTTCCTTCCTTCCTTCCTTCCTTCCTTCCTTCCTTCCTTCCTCTAATGGTATTTGAATTTCAATTGTGTTTTTATAGACTAAATTAATGTAGGTAGGGTGTACCTCCATTTTGAAATTACCCAGGAACATTAACATCATAGAATAATAGAATTTAGAGCCAAGGACATCTTAGAAATCAAAAACTCCAACCTTTTCATTCTCTGGTTCAGAAAATGGAAGCTTTGCCCAAAGTTACGCATAAGAAATAAAATAATTTTTAGTTAAGTGTAATAGAGGCATGATTTGAACAAATGCCCCTTAACTCCAAATCCATTCTTCTTTCTACCAAATTACCCTTTTTTCTTCTCTTTCATATTAATTTTCATGTAAAGCTTGATGTGGTTCCAAGCTTCTGGGTGGTAGCTTGTTGAGCAGCCCCATTACAGCTTCCTTTCTAGGGACATTCTCCAATAAAATGGAAGGTATCTGAAGGCAAGGACTGGTTTTCCATTTTTGCCTTTATATTTCTTAGTGCCTGGCCAGTGTCTTGCACCAGGAGGTATTTTAGAAGTACTTGTGGAATTAGTTGTGCACTCATTTTTGTACATGTTGAATGGAATCTTGTGCAGTTCAGCGCCTATTGTCAGGGTGACTGGCTTGGAAAGAGTGAGAATATGCCAGCAAGGATTAGGGTTTCCTTTTATGTTTTTGAAATTCATGCTGCTTTGAGCCTCCCTCTCACCCCATATCCCTTTCCAGGATATACCATTGCTTGTACCAACCATTGTTTTTCCCATGATTCCTGATAGGGGTGAGGGTGAGGAGGAAAAGGGCAGGGGGTGGCTGCTGTAGTTTTATCCAACCCAGATAGTTCAGTCCATTGGTTAGGTGTGACTAGGGTAAGAAAGAAGAAACTGGTGGTGATGTGATGTGGCAGCCCTGAGATGCAGATCTCAGCTTGCAAGGAGATCAAGAGTAAGGAAAACAGCTTTGATAACTGTTTACAAAGGACCAGAATCTCCTCCGAACCCTTAATAAGCACAGACTAGGGAGATGGCAATTCTTTTTTCCTTTGCTTCCTGTTGACTTATTGTTCAAAATAATAATACTTTTTCAAAAGCATTTAATAGAAGTGTTATGCACATTGGAATCCAGTTCATTTCCTTCCCAATATTGTATTGTATCTTGTTGAACACAGACTCACCCCTGATCTAATCCCCTCTCAGAGAGGATTATAGGAGAGGAGCAGTGTGTGTCATCCAGACCTGACTAGATGCTGCTCGAACTCTGTCATTTTGCATTTTGCATTGGCTCTTCCCTGTTCTGCCTGTCACATCCCAAGCTCATTTCTGTGGAGTGTTGTACAGCAGATTTCCAGAAGTTTGTTATGAGATATAGCTAGCTATGCAAACGATTGAGAGAGGTTTCTGTGCCTCTGTGTAGGGGAGGGGAGCAGAGGGAGAGAAGAGCTGGTTTGTTTTGATTTTAAATGACTTGCATTCATAGTATGCACCAGACCTACTTATCTTGAGGAACACAGAAGATTTCTGTACATTCTGCCTGCAGCCCTACTGGAATAATGCTTTTTTTTTGCCATTGAATTTTTTTTTCTTAATCTATAAGTAAATAAGACCTCAGTGACTACATTTAGTAGGACCTAAAACTTACTTCTTAGATAAATAACTCACATC
>NC_077227.1:438138546-438247598 GCF_027887165.1 Monodelphis domestica
CTGATATTTTTCAGGCAGGAATTGTGCTAAGTGATGGAGATACAAAGAAAAGCAAAAGATAAAACAACATACACACAAAAAATTTAAACCCTCCCCTTGTGTCTTAGAATCAATACTAAGTGTCAGTTCCAAGCCAGAAGAGTGATAAAAGCTAGGCAATTGGGATTAAGTGATTTGCTCCAGTTCACACAGTGAGGAAGTGTCTTGGGCCAAATTTGGACCCAGGACCTCCCATCTACAGGCCTAGCTCTCAATCTACCAAGCCATCTATCTGCCCCGAAAATGAAATTTTAAAAAATGTCCTTGCTTTCATGGCCTGATGAGGAAGATACTATATAAACAACTATGTAAAAACAAGACAAATACAAAATAAATTGGAACAAAAACAAAAAAATGGGGCCATGACTATACTTTTAAAAATTCACCCTAACCCTTGATTTGGGCTGTCATATATCAACTCAAGCTTGACTATAGAGTCAGCTCATTATCATATCTCACTTAAAAATGCTGTTGCATTCCATACCTTACCTATCTAGAATGAGGCCTTGACCTGTGTGCGTATGTATGTGTGCATATGTGTGCATGAAATTGATTCCAATAGCCTAGCAAAACTTGCTCCCAAGTCCTCAACCAAACTGTGGCAAACTGAATTAAGCCTACTTTGGCAGCCTCCATTTGGAGCTCCATCTTCCTTCCCATAAAAGAGATGCACAGAATTTCAAACACTGTAGATCTTATCAATGTCAAAGAAGGCTGAGAGTCACTGGAAACCAGCTAGTAACCTTTACTAGAGACACAGAAAGGAGACGCTACCCAGAGAGGGGAGAAATAATCAATACACATACAGAAAAGTCATTCCTCTCACTGATTTGCCTGGCCACCTTAAGCTGACAGGATATACTACTTTTTAAAAGAAAACTTCCTTGATCAGCACAATAATCTAAATCCCTTTCTCTTCATTTACAACAAGGTGGCTTATTCCAATATTTATACACATATGTATGTATGTAGATGTATACACACATATAGTTATACATGCACAGAAATATGTATATGTATGTATATATGTTTGTGTGATTGAGAGTCAGCTAATACCTTCAAAAGCTAAGATCCCATTTTTAAATTTTCAATATGAGCAATTATTAGCAAATATTGGCAAAGGCTACAAATCAGAACTTGACTTGTTTTATTGATTGTGTAGACTTCAGAAAGTTATGGGGGGCAGCTGGGTGGCTCAGTGGATTGAGAGTCAGACCCAGAGATGGGAGGTCCTGGGTTCAAATCTGGCCTCAGACACTTCCTAGCTATGTGACCCTGGACAAGTCACTTAACCCTCATTGCTTAGTCCTTACCCCTCTTCTGCCTTGGAACCAATAAACAGTATTGATTCCAAGAAGAAAGGTAAGGGTTTAAAAAAGGAAAGTTATGAAAAAATTTAACAAGGCAAATTAAACTACATACTTTTTAAAAACTGAAAACTGGTTGTTAAACCTTTATTGGCAGTTTTTTATTTGTTCCCTTTTCTCCACAGGAAGTTTTTGAGTCATCTACTCAATTTCATATTCTGCTGCTTCTCTGCTCATTGTATAAAATGCAACTGTTGAAGTCCAGTGGAAATCTCTAGGTTACAAAATGTCTATATCCATCTACCTCACATTTACTAAAGGCTCAATACATGCAAGACACTATGCTTAGCATTAAATAGTTCTTAAGCATCTATTATGTGCCAGGCTGTGTGTCAAAGAAAGTTAAAAGACAGCCCCTACCTCAAGGAGCTCACAGTCTAATGGGTCCTCCCATCTCTGGACCACAGTTTTCAGTTCCAGTCACTTTTTTCACAATGGAAATGATGCATTCTATTCTAAAGGAGAGCCACCAGGTTGATGAAAGGCTTTGAAATGATGCCAGAGAAGGAACAAAAGAAGAAATTAGGGATGTTCAGGCTGATGGAGAAGAAAATATTTAGGAGAGGGCTACACTAGCTCTCTTTAGTCTTTGAAAGGCTATCAAGGGAAAGAATGACTAAACTTCTGTTACTCGTTCTCATGGGCCAGAACAAAGTGATAGACATAGAAGTTGGAGAGAGAAAGTTCAGTTTCAATAGGAAGATAAATATCTACAATTAGAGCTGTCTAATAGCAGAATAGGTTGCCTTGCAAGAGAGTCTGTGCTGCCATACTGAAGGTCTTCAAGTAGAAACTGGAGGGCCAATCATCAGAGATGTTATTGAGGGAATTCCTGGTAAGCTAAACCTCTGAGATCCTTTCCAACTCTGATATTCTATGATAATTTAACAGATGATAACTTCAATAAAATTAAATGTCTATTAATATCACCAGAGATAGCTACATACACAGTGGATAGAGCATTAGACTTGTAATTATGAAGACCTGGGTTCAAATCCTACCTCAGGCATTTACTAGTTATGTGAATTTGGACCAGTCATTTCATTTCTATCAGACTCAATATTTTTTTTTATCTGTAAATGGGGATAATAATATCACTTACTTCAATGAGTTGTTATAAGGACCAAATGAGATAACACATAAAGTACTTTGCAGACCTTAAAGGGCTACAGCAATGCTAACTATTGTGTTGGTCATGCAGATTTTTGTTGTTGTTGAGCACCTACTATGTGCAAGGCTTTATCAGTTAACTGACTTGCCTAGCCCATAGATAATTTTTCCCTAAAGTCATGATGTCAACTCAAAGCTGAGCCCAGGAAGGAAACTTCTCACAATGGTTTAAACTATTCTAATTGTGTATTAGTATAAGAAAAACATAAATCTTTTCTGATGAAAACACAAAAGTTGGATGTTTCCACTGCTCCCAGGAGCATTGACTTGTGACAGACTCAGGACTGAACCCCAGCTTGCCTTCAGGGTTCCCAAGGCTCTGGTGTGATAGGAGACCAACAGGCTTTTCTTCTCAAATGCCTCTGAATCAGCCCCAGGGTGGGCCTCCGGCAGAATCAACATTCTGCAACCATCTCTGAGCTCTTGTTTCTAACCCTGTCAAATGCACAGATCATATTCTAATTCGGATTCTAGTTATTTATGGCCATGTTTGATCTCCCTTGTTAGAGAGTGACCTCCTCGAGGTTAGGGACTTTACAAGGGAATTCATCTTTGTTCCCCCCCCTCAGTAGCTAGGACAGTGCTGTGTAGTAAGTAGGTGCTCAGCAAATACTCAGGGTATTAAACTGTACATCTTTTAAGAATGGAATAGCTAGAGATCCATTCCGCGAATGCCAGAGAAGTCCTTCATCTAAAACTCTAGTTCTCATAAGTGAGCTGGTCACAGAAAGTAAAGGAAAAAACCACTCTGTATAACCTCTAAGTACAAGGCAAAATACAACTGGAGGTTGGAATATGAAATATGTCTCCAAGTTAGTTAAAAAAAAAGATTCTGGGGAAGCCTAGTGGCTCAGTGAATGCAGGGCCAGGCCCTAATGTAGGAGGTCCTGGGTTCCAATGTGGCCCACCCTAATTCTCTAGCCCTTACCATTCTTCACTCTTCTGACTTGGAACCAATACTTAGTACTCCTTCTAAGATGGAACATTCAGGGTTTTTCAAAAAGGATCCTGGCATGTTGGCAATTAGAGAATTTATAGGCATTACCTACTTTCCTTTGCTGGGTGTTGGGCAAGATGCAGAATGAATTTTGCATATTCATGACAGTTTTCTGTTGACTCATTACAAAGGTTAAAATGTATTACTGTGGGCAAAGTGTTTGCTTTAAAGTATAATTGGCATTTAGTATGTGATCTTTTTAAAAAGGCCTGCTGTATTCTTAGGTAACTCAGTGACCCCTCAGGTCCCTTGTAGATCTACATGGATGATGCTATGTCCTTATAGGGGCTTGGTGGACAATTTAGTAAGAATGTGGTTGAAAAGACATAGACATATCTAGCATAAGCAACAAGTGTCTAGTTGTCTTTGGAGGCGTCGCACAATAATTTAAAGATCCCAGAGACCAACATGGCATCTTAACTGAATGGGATAAACTGGATATAAATAGTCCTTCTGCTCCCATTTAACTCCTTTCCCTAGTTCCTTAAAGCAAACAAAATGCTGTTCTTATTCTATTTTCTGACATTCAGGGGGCAGAGGAGGATGCTGCTGCTGTCTAGAAAGAAACAAATTGAACCAAGTTGAAGGGAAATGCATTACAGGTAAAAACCTGAAACATGTGCATAAGTGCACATTTTAAGTGGGGAGGAGGGAGAATAGGGTAGCATTTTTTTTTTTAAAACCCTTACCTTCCATCTTGGAATCAATACTATGTATTGTGTATTGGTTCCAAGGCAGAAGAGTGGTAAGGGCTAAGTAATGGGGGTCAAGTGACCTGCCCAGGGTCACACAGCTGGGAAGTGTCTGAGGTCAGATTTGAACCCAGGACCTCCCATCTCTAGGCCTGGCTCTCAATCCACTGAGCTACCCAGCTGCCCCCAGGGTAGCATTTTAAAATACACACGGCAGAAAATATAGACCTAAATTCTCAGTGAGCAAGTCTTTAAGTGACAATTATTGAATTAATTCCTTGACTACAAAATTTTTACATATTAACTTTCTCTTTAATACACTATACATGCACATACATCCATAGGTAAATCAACAGCATGATGTGACGGATAGAGCACTGGGCTGAGTGGCCAAGAACCTAGGTTCTAGTCCCAGCTCTGCCAAAAAACTGTGATCTTGGATAAGTCACTTAATTTGACTCTCTAAGCCTCAGTTTCTCCATCTGTAAAGTAAATGAGTTAGCCTTAGATGGTCTCTATTATAATCTCTAGCTCTAAGGCTCCATGCACAAAGTGAATCTTTCCATAGAGGAAATAATCCTGTTATAAATAATCGCTCCTTTAACACCGATCATAGTGGTTCTAGGACCCCAGACCTATCTGATTTTCTATAAAAATATTTTAACCGGAATCCGAATCATAGACACACATAGGTGGTGCAATGTGCTTCAACACCTAATTGTGGTAGCCTTGATTTTATAGTTCTTCTAAAATGAGGGATAAAAATGCAGATTCAGGTAGAGTCCAATTTTCTAAAGGGATATAAAATGGGATTTCAGTGAAATTTCCTCTGGTGATACAGATTACAAGGTAAGAGCAGAATGAGATATGTCAGATGTTGCAACTTTAACACTAAGGCTGGATTTGTTCTCCTGCATGCTGAGTTATTGTGAGGATGGAATGACAGAGCCAATGGGAAGTCTATGGGGTAGCTTATGCATGTGGTGATAAAATGTAAATGCAATGTAAAAGGTCACTGACAGAAGAATCATTACCATTGTGGAACTCCTAACAATTTGCTATTCAAGGGCATCATTGATGACTCAACCAGTCCTCCTTTCTCTTAAACAAAGTGGGATGTGCATCACACAGATATACAAACTTGTTACTGAAAAGCTTGTGCTCTGGTGTGGGTCATCTGCAGAATCTCCATATTTGGCATTTAGGAGAGTTAGCCTGGAGCAAGGAGGGTTATCACCTTCACAAGATCACGGGATCACATATTTAGAGCTTGAGACTTCCTCAAAGTTCACCCTGTCCTCAAATTTCCCAAATAAGCAAAGAGAAACTCAAAGTGGTTAAGTGATTTACTTGCCTAAGGTCACAGAGTTTATTATGTTTTATATTAATGTAAATTTGTTTAAGTTTTCTTATGGACTAATTAATAATGGACATCATAAAACAAGGGCTGAAATCAAACCAAAGGACTCTAATTCCCAATTTAGTGTTCTTACACTGTACAATCTGATAGATATATACTAAGCACCTATTATTGCAGGATCCAGTTCTAAGGCTCCTTAAGAACTGGCAGAATAAAGGCTAACCTAGTCAGAAATCCTTCTTCATTCACTGAACCAAGTGCAGGCTAAAGTCTCCTTGAGTCATGGGGTTCTACATATGGTCTGGATAGCGATATACAAAAAATTCCCAAGTACAGGAAAACTGTGGCTCTGCCCTGGCAATATTATTTTTTAAAGAGAATTGCTCATTTTTTAAATTAAATTTTATTTTTTTGAATTTAATTAATTAATTAAGAATGTTTTTCCATGGTTACATGATGCATGTTCTTTCCTTCCTGTAGCCAAAGAGCAATTCCACTGGGTTTTACATGTGTCACTGATCAAGACCTATTTCCCTATTATTGATCATTACTAGGATGATCATTTAGAGTCTATATCCCCAGTCATATCCCCATTGAAACATGTGATCAAGTAGTTGTTTTTCTTCTGTTTCTACTCCCACAATTCTTCCTCTGAATGTGGATCGTGTTCTTTCTCATAAGTCCCTCAGAATTGTCCTGGATCATTGCATTGCTATGCCCTGGAAATTCTATGAATGTACTTATATACTGCAATGAAATTGCAGTCTTCTTGGGTTTCCTACCTTTTGGTAAGCAGTGAGGAAAGTTTTGGGTTTAGATTCAGAAAAGCTAGCTTTGAAACCAAGCTCTGATATTGACTACCTGCATGACTTTGAGTAAGACAATTCCATGGGCCTCAGTTTCCTCACCTCTAAAATGAGGGAAGTGTGGGGGTAGCTGGGTGGCCTGGTAAATTGAGAACCAGGCTTTCAGACACTTCCTAGCTCTGTGACCCCAGGCAAGTCACTTAACCCCCACTGCCTAGCCCTTACCACTCTTCTGCCTTGGAACCAATACACAGTATACCTAGTGTACTAGTATACCTTAGGTATACCTAAGACAGAAGGTAAGGATTAAAAATAATAATAATAATAATAATAATAAAATGAGGAAAGTGGACTAGGTAAACTCTAAAGATGTTTTAGTTCTGCACCTCTGATCTTATCTTATTCTATCGCCCTGTCCAAATCCTTATTAATATCATCTACAGACCTCCAGTTCCTTCTCCTACCTTCTTCAGTGACCAAGAAGTTCACAGCCTTCCTCTATATTCCAACCCCTATTTTATTTCCTGGTGACTCTATAATTCAAGATTAACTCCTAAAACAATGGCTTCCCATTTTCCATTATATCAACCTCCTCCATTCCCATAATTTCTATCTTCACTCTAACTTACAGGGATCCACAGGAGTTCTCACACTCATCTCCCATAACTATACCAAATCCAATATATTGAACTGTTCACCTGTGCCCTGTGTCTATCCTCTGAATTTTTATTCTCTCCCCCACCACTTTCTCTCCATATCTATCTATCTATCTATCTATCTATCTATCTATCTATCTATCTATCTATCTATCTATCTATTTATCTATCTATCTATCTATCTACATATCTAGATCCAATTTTTTCATATCTACTGCTTTTACTACAAACATATCACCTATACTTTCATTTATTTTGTTAATCCAACAAATGTTTCTACCAAATATATCTACCAAATATCAGACACTATTAAGTCTTAAGGGTATGATGACAAAAATGGTCTTTGTCTCTTGGGAACTTATATTCTACTGAAGAAACACACACACAAAATATACATAAAAATACATATATGTATAAACTTTCCTTTGATCGCCTCTTTGCAAATAATTATCTTAGATCTTCCCTTCATGCTACACTCCCATAAAGATTAGGTAAACCTTTACCTCTTCTAGTTCATCCCTTGCAGTTTAGCTTTTACCACCCTATAGAAACTGATTTCTTTATAGTCACAAATGAACCCTTAGTTGCCAAATGAGATGGTATTTTCTTGGTACTCATCCACTTTGATATTCATGTAGTGTCTCATACTTTTAACCACCCCTTATAAGTGATATGCCCTTTTCGGTTTCTGTGACAATGCTCTTTACTGGTTTTCCTCTTATCTGTCCTCAGGCTTTTCATTGATTCAGTCATCCTTTGACTTGTGTTCAGGGGGTAAATATTACACAAGGTTCATTCTTTGATCCTCTTTTCTATCTACATTCCTTTAATGATCAAATTATCTCCCATGACTTTAGGCATATGACTCTTAAGCCTATATACCCATCCAAAATCTGTCCCTTGGGTCCCATCTGTTCACAGCTTCAACTGTTTGCAGGACAGCTTCACCTAGATCAAAGAATCAGAGTATCTTAGAGTTGGAAGGGTTGTCAAATGCCATCTAGTCCAGCTCATAACTTTAGAAGAATCTCCTCTATGACAAAATCTCAAAACGTCCAAAAAAACCCTCGCCTCCTTCCTTCCCAAATATGCCTTTCCTCACATTTGCTTTTTCTGTTTTTTGAACCAGTATCCTTACAGTAGTAAGGATCAAAACCTTGAAGTTATTAACTCTTTCTTCCCACTTATACTCTTCTCCAGTATCCAATCTATTCCCAAGTCTTCTGAATTCTATATCAATGGTAGCTTTCTTATATATCATCTTCTCTTCACTCGTGACAACCATCTGATTTTATGGCCTTATCATGTATCACTTGAACTATTATATCTCCTAAATGGTCCCCTTATCTTAATTCTCCCCATATCACAATCAAACACACAGATACAAAATAAATTTTTTCTAATAAATATATGAATCTATTATTTCACTGTTCAAAACACTCAAATTGTTAGTCCTTACAAAAAGTCAACAAATTTATATTAACATAAGACATAATGATATCATTAATATTATTTTTTATATTAATTGTAATTGTAAACTAGTTAGACTAACATTCAAGGCTTTCTACAATCTTGTTCCTGTTTATCCTTCTAACTTTTTTTCCTAATACTCTCTTTTAGACATTATATGTTGTAGCCAAAATACTGAGGATCTATTTGTCTGGTCCTGCCCTGTTCTACCTCTTTGCATTCATGTAGATCATTCCTTATGCCTAGAATAGCCTGTCTTCATCTCAACCTGTTCAAATCTTTTATCTTTCAACATTTCAGCATAGGTACTCACTCTTCCATGAAGCCTTCCTTCTCTAATCCCTCTACCTAAAGTGATCTCTCCATTCTCAATTTTTTTTTCCAAAGCAACTTGGATCTCTTGTTGGACTCTATTAGAGTCTATTTGCATCACACTTTCATCACTCTCTCCCCACAAAAAGACTGTAAGATCTTTCAGGGCAAGGATCACATCTATGCAATTTACTACTTTTGTGACATAGGGCAAATTACTTTACTTTTAGTCCTCTCAATTTCCCTCTATTTAAATTGAAGGGAATCATGAGACTGCAGATTAAGTGTTGGAAAAGACCTTAGAGGGCATCTAGTACAATGCCTTAATTTTAGAGATGAAGAAACTGAGGCCCAGAAAAATGAATTGACTTGCCCAAGTTCACACAGGTAGTAAAAGACAAAGTTAGTATCTGAATCCAAGTCTTCTGACTTCAAATCCAGTGTTCCTTCCATTGTAACGAGTGAGACTAGATGATCTCTGAAATCCTTCCCATCTCTTGCTCCATGATTAACACCCTCTTGAGTTTATTATCATTGCTAGTTAATACTAATTAATGACTTTTTTAGCTTTGGATTCCCCGAATCTACCACACAGAACCTTGCATATCCACTAGGTGCTTAATATATACGTATTGACTTTTAATTTTAATTTAAATAGTTCCCAAAGTGGTGATCAGAATCTCAGCACTGGAAAGATCTTAGTCAAAAGTTCTCGTAATCTACTATGTCTTTGACTAGGGGACCATTGATTATTTAATCTAGGGTCACCTGTCCCCATCCTAATGTTTTCCTGTTCCTTTTCAACTTTAATACTTAGTACATGCACAAATCCACCATCTTCCCTAAAAACAGTCCTTCTGGTTGCCTTGTGCTGTGCTATATTCAACACTTGGATAATGGTTATTCATACTCACTTAAAGGACACATACTCAGAGTTCCCCAGAACTGGCATAATCTATTCACAGAACAGATAGAAACAACTAATAAATAACTTAGTCTTTTATTCAAATCTTAGCCATGACAGTGGACCTTTCACTGATCATGAAGAAAAACTCACTGTTAAAATCACCTGTTTATAAAGTGAAATATCATAATGGTAGTAGTTTTTAAAGCTGTTCATAATTAAAAAAACTGAGTGAATGTGTACAGAACATCAAAGATTCAGTTGAAAATTTCTGCCTTCCATGAGCTAACATTCTAAAGGAAACAAATTGCCTCTTACAATTAAGAATATAGGAAAGTATACAAATCTGTGAAGTTGAAATTTAAAAAAAAAAT
Source organism: Monodelphis domestica (assembly GCF_027887165.1). Lineage (NCBI taxonomy): Eukaryota > Metazoa > Chordata > Mammalia > Didelphimorphia > Didelphidae > Monodelphis > Monodelphis domestica. The sequence continues at coordinate 438,148,694 of NC_077227.1, forward strand.
CTTTAAGTACTGTGCAAACGATAGAGTTCAATCCATATTATAGTTTTGTAGGGAAAATTATAATAATTCATTTATACTAATTTTTAATATTTATTAAAAGACTACATGGTGCAGGTAGGGTACTGAGGCTACAGAAATCAAAAGTAAATTGAGATTACCTTCAAGGAGTTTATATTCTAAACTAAGGGATGGGTTGGGGTGGGTGGGAAAAGACAAAAAATACACATATGTGTAAATACAAAGTAACTTCCTAGGCCAAATGACTAACAGGAATAGGACAGGCCTCAGGAAGGAGGTAGCACTTGAGCACTTAGAGATCCAAAAATTCCAAGAGACAGATGTGAGAGAAGAAAGGATTCCAGAAATAAGGGACAGTCTGTGCAATCAAAAATCATTCAGAATTCATTAAGCTTCTACTATGTGCTAGGCACTGTGTTAAGGGGACAGATAGAAAGAAAGTCAAAGGGAAGTACTTTATCTTAAGGAACTCACAGTCTGATAATGGGGAAGACAACATGCAAACAACTCTGTATAAAAAAAGATATATAGAAGGTAAATAGGAGATAATCAATGGAAAGAAACCCTAGTATTAAGGGGGATTGCAAAAGGCTCCTTGCAGAAAGTAGGGGTTTAGCTAAAACTTAAAGGAAGCCAGGAAACTGAGGCAAACATGAGGAGAGATTTCCAAGCAGGCAGGACAGCCTGTGAAAATGCCCAGAATTGGAAGATGGAGTCTCATCTCATGTTAAAGGAAAGGAACAATAGCAAAAAGGCAAGTGTGGCTGGATTCCAGTTAAGCAATATAAAGTGTAAGAGGACTGAAAATATAAGAGGCCAGATTATAGAGGACTTTATAAGCCAAACAAAAGATTTAAATTTGATCCTGGTGACAATAGGGAGCCACTGGAATTGATTGTCTGGGGGGTTAGGAAGGTGACATGGTTAGATTTGTGCTTTAAAAAGATGCCTAGGTGACTGGGAAGATGGTGGTGCTTTCAACAATAATGAGGAAGATGAGAAGAAGGGAGGGTCTGGGAAAAAATATACTGAAATGAATTTTTAACATGCTGAGTTTAAGTTTATATATATATATATATGTGTGTGTGTGTGCATATATATATATACATATATATATGGAATATCCAATTTGAGATGCTAATAAGCAGTTGGAGATGAGAGACTGAAGGTCAGGAGAGAGATTCAGGTTGAATAAATAGATCTGGGAATCATCTGCCTAAAGATAATTGAATCCTTGGCAACTAATGAGATCACCAAGCAAGGTGTATAGTGAGTAGAGATGAGGGGCCATAGTTGGTGGACATGACCTGGAGTCTGAGGAGTGGTCAAACAGGTATGAGGAAAACCAAAAAAGAAGAAGAAAGTGATTGAGTATCAAAGGCTTCAGAAAGATTAAGAACAGTGAAGATAGAGAAAAAGGCCATTAGGTTTAGCAATTAAGAGATCATTGATAACTTTGGAGAGAGTAGTTTCAGTTGAATGATGAGGCTGAAAGCAAGAATTCAGAGAGTTTAAAAGAAAGTAAGACAAGAATAAAAGAGAAAAAGAGGAGAAATATACATAATAGTGCCCATATTTATGAGAAATTTCCAAGTGACAAAACCCTTTACTATCAGTGTGGACAATGTGCTAGAATTGGACTCAGTAATGACTGGGTTTGAATCCTGTCTTCAATATTGCCATATTTTAGAGACAATTAACATATATATATATATATATATATATATATATATAATTTATGTGCATGTTGTCTCCATGAACAGAATATAAACTCCTCAAGGACAGAAGTAATTTCCTTTTTTACTTTGTAACCTCTGAAATAATTTACCAGGAAAATACTTAATAAATATGAGATTAATAAATATTGATTGATTAATCAATTGATGCACATGACACTGAGTTCAGAAAAGAGGATAAAAAGATGGCTCAATCTGTCTCACTAACACCAAACTGTTTCAAATTGAAATGGATTAGATACTAGCTGAAAAAATCAAGACTTGGAATGGTTAAATATTTTCCTTTGAATGCATGGTGAGGAAGGGAGAGAGGAGGCTCCAGAATCTAGAGCCCTGGGCCATTACTTTTTAGAGCAAACTCCACTACCTCTTTGCTGGCCAAAGGGTTTCAGACTGTGAATTCCCCTAATGATTAGACTGAACAGAGTCCATTCTGATGTGCTTCATGTAGTTGTATAGAAGTCTTACTCGGTCTCAGAGGAGCTCTTCAAAGGCTGTGAGAGTTGGCTTTGCTCTGATTCACTGCACCTCTCTCCCAGACCTTCTGTTCCATAAATGGTTGCCATTGTGAATATGTCCATTGAACCCACTCCCACTTAAGGAAGCAGAATTTAAGAAAAAAAAATTGAACCTATCCCATAGCTGGCCAATCTAGCACTTGGGGCAACAACCACAAAAATATCCTCAATTTAACCAAATTGAGCTGAGTAGGAGACAGGGAAAGAACCTGAGAGATATTTCAGACCTAAGGACACAAGACCCTAGGTGAGTGGAGCTGCCCAGGTGAGGAGAAAATAGAGAGTTTGAGACATAAGCCTTTGTAGAAAATTGAAAGGTTGCTGCTTAAGAGGTCATTTTCTGAGAAGATAGGAAGGTTCCTTCCATTCCAAGGAGGTGTTTATCTGATATATAACTGCCAAGAAGAGAAAGAATTCCATTGGGTAATTGTTTTTGGTACCTTCCTAAAATTTGAGACCCTGGCACAAAGCTCCAGTTGTTCCATATATAGTGTCTTTCCCATATATAAATATAGGCTAATGAAACTCATAGTTACAAGCCAACAGTTTCTATATTGCCTTCTCAAGGAGCCTTAAAAACACAACTTCAAAAATATTAAAATTAAAAGGTACTTTTCTCTTAGCTTCCTCCTTTCTAAAATGAGAACTGCAGTCTTATGATTCCTCAGTAAGCTATTCTGAGAATCAAATGGGATATCATGCAAAAATGCCTTAGAAATGTACTGTATTAATATGATGATAATGATGATATAATTTGGAAACTTTGAGAAAAACACTGACTCTCACCCTTGGCAATGCTTCAGTAATTATTCCTCTTGTTAAATCTAGACCAGTGGTTTGCTAGTGTCTGATGACTCCCTCTACCTTAGAAACTCATTGGCATTGCTCTAATCATTATCATCATCAAAATGTTTTAAGGCTTGCCAAGCACTTTATATATATAGTGTCATTTGATCTTCACAACAGCTATGCATGGCAGATGATATTTTACAGATGAGGAAACCAAGGCAAGCAACAGTTAAGTGATTTGTCCAGGATCACATAGCTAGTAAGTGAAAGAAGCTGGATTTGAACTCAAGTATTCCTGACTCCAGGTCCAGTACAGACTATTACTATGTCAGTTAGCGGCCTCAAAAAGCTTTACCAAATATCTATATCTATGTCTATAGATATATATGTCTAGATATATAGATATATAAAATAATAAATGCCATGTTCCAATTCAGATGCAAATAATCTGATCTCCCCTTAAGTACTCTAGAAGAGATATATTTTTCAACACATACACCCACAATAAAAACCTACTCAGATATTCCGGGCTTCTTCTTCTTCTTTTTTTTTTTTAAGATAGGGAGAATTTTAAATTTCAAAAAAGATCTATGAGGCTTTGGAGAAACACACATATGCATACACACAAACACATAATTACACATATGTACATATACACACGTTCACTACTACCACGACCTGATAACTTCTTTCTTTTCTTTCCCCGACAGTTATGTCTGTGGGCCTCAGGAAGGTTTACAAATTCTCCAGGAGACACTAGGGATCACAGAGTAACTTGAGCTAACATAATGGATCCATTTCTGGGAGCAAACCTTGCATCTTTAACACATCAGTCCTGCCTAATGTTCTGGACAGGAAATGAAGATTTCATCTGAGAGCATTTCATTGAACTTAGAAGGGGAATTTAGCTAGGACCCAGTTCTGGAGAACAAGTCATCAAAAGGATCTGAAAAGTACTCTGCGTTTTGTATGCCTTCTTCCCAAAGAATTCAGGTTTAATTAACCAAACATGGCTCCGTGGTTGATCCATTCCTAAAGGACAGAGATGTTTTAAAAACAAAACTAAACAAAACCCCCTCAGGTCTATTGTTTATACAATGAGCTGTGTCAAAGAGTTGGAATTCCCATCACCTGGATGTTCTAAAAGGTTCCAAATTACAGCTTTGCTTTTCTCCTGTCTCCAGGTCCATGTGTCTATAAAATGAGCCTTTTAATCCAGCAAAGCTTGTCACATTTTCAATTCCTGTGCTAACTAAAACAACAAAAAGTAAATTACTGTTGCATCTGTAATGGACATTAGGAAAAAGTCTAAAGGAAATTCTATTAAGCTCACTGCCTGCTTACCTCGTTCTGCATGGGGACACGTCTTGTTTCTAAAGTAAAGTCTTACATTGTCTGTAACAAAGGTTTTGACGGCCTCTAAAATATCAGCTCAAGTTGCCAATAAATACTTCCCTGAGGTTGGGGACTGTTTAGGGAAAGGAGATTTAGTTGCTCACATTTTCATTAACACATACAGAAATGGAAGAAAAATTCTTCCACTACTAAAAACTGAAGTCTAGCAAGCCCCAAATCCAAGATTATTCACAGTACACAACAGGCAAAAGAGGAGGGTGGAGGGGAGAAAGATGGTGAGGAGGGGTGGGGAGAGGAAAGTGAGTAATAGCAAGAGGGAGATATTTAAGGAAAGCAATGATTGAACTTAAAAAAAAAATCCTGCAGGCTCAAAACGCTGGCGGCAGACTGACGGCTATTTTAACCAAAGCTGCTGATTTCTGAGCGCTCCTCTGCTTTTCCATATTTGAGCCTTGCAATGATTTGGACATTATTGCTCTGATATAGGTGTGGCTGACTTTGAAATTTAAGCTCACAGCTTCTGTGGTCGGTGAACCATTGCTGATAGGGCTGACTAGTCAGAAGCAAAACTGGCTAGTTCTGAAACTACCATAGTATATCCTTTATCTCCTACACATTTAAAGGATTTACCTATCTATCCCACTGCAGACCCACTCATTGAGTAAGAGCCAACAGCATATGATTGTGTTAATTAATCTGCTATTGTGAGTAAAGGAACAGCTGCAGTGGTCTCGTGGATACGTTGTCAAAAGAAAACAATGTAATGTTAAGCTTCTGACTGCATATTCTGTTACAAAGAAGGTTTATGAGAAGTTAAATTCATAAATCACAGATCATTTTTATAATAATAATAAATAATATCTGACCTTTAAAAGGGAGGTTTGAGCGTTCTTCATTTCAGCTTGAAATATGTTCTGATACATGATACCTAAGCTTTACCCCAATTCTTTGTTTTGAAAACAAACATTCCCCAGAAATGATAGGAAATGGTAGTAGCTATAGAAATGACCTCTGACTGTACTAGATACATGCCATTGTAGTTTTAACAAAGATCAGAGCCCAAAATATCAAGTTAAAAGAAAAACTTGTTGGCCTGCTTCCAATGTCTCATATAATAAAAACGCGATTTCTAATACTATGCAGAAATGCAGAGGGAGAAGGGGGACATTCATTACAGAAAACACACATATTATTTACATGGGTTTTATCTTTCTTTATGCAGATAAGGTGCAGAGAGCACTTTCTGCTTAATTAATATACGGTGTGTCTTTCATGATCCAACCTGCCCCCCCCCCAATCTCTCCCCCAATCACCGTGCCCTCCTCGCTCATATATCCACTTGGTGAGCGAACCAAAGAAAGGTGGGCTCAGACAAAAGGACATTAAATGTTGTGTCCTAGCACTTAATCTGATGTGATAAACTGAAGCCAAAGTGAGGGGGCAGAACACAAGGCTGCTGCGGGAATAAAGTTGAACTATGGCTAACAGGATTTTGCAAAAACAAAGCAGGGAGCACTTTAAGCAGAATCTGTCCTTCCTAAGACAGAACTGGGGATCTGAAGAACACCACAGAGTGTGACATAACTAGTACAATCTATTTGACCCTTAGTGGTGGGTAGGTTGCGGATGTTTTTTGCTCTGGTTTACTTGGTTGGATGGGTTTTATTTTTCATTAAAATTACCCAATTCTGTGATCTTCGTGCACTCCTGTGTTAAATAAGATTTTTTTTTCCTTAGTAAGAAGTTCCATTCCCCTCTATGCTACTCCATTTCCTCTCTCCCCTTCTTTCAAACGTTAAATCAATTTGATAGGAAAGAAAAAGAAATGTTTGCATTGGGAATACTAGAAAAGTGGAGGATGTGAGACACAGATGAAGTAGGTCTGATTTGTAAGTTCCTTTCCTTTGTTCTGTGGGATTACAGCAAAGGGTGGCTATTTTTGGATATGGATTGGCATTGTATTACCAGGTACATGTATCGACCTGATAACACAACAGTAACTCTAGAGCTCCCACCAACAAACAATTTAGTGTCATTTCCATTAGAACAGTGCAGACCCCAGGAAACTAAACTTGGAAGCACATTCTTAATTCAGAGAAATTAACTCATGGTGGGTGGGGGACAGGCAAAGGAAAGGAAGACTTACTTGATCTTTTAACTCATTTTTTGGCCAGGGAAGAACAAGCACTGGGAATAGCCTGTCGTAGAGTCTCATTCCGAAGGCTAGTTTTTGAAAACACCATTTTCAGAAATTTGGGGGAGATGAGAAATTGAATTAACCCCTAAAACTCCTCCCTCTTGGGCCAAGGCATGATTGACCATTTGCAAGGAAAGTTGTCACATTTGTTATTTAGCCAACTAAGGACTCCTTGAAATTCTTTGACTAAATTCATAATCTATAACTGAATACTCCTCTGACCAGACTTTGCATGTTTTATTTCTTCCCCCATCCCATTTTCTCCATGGGCCTGCCTACGTTCCATTCCACTGCTGACACCCTGCAAGACTGCCTTCTGCACCCTAAATGGCTAGTCCATTAGTCACTGGGTTGGTAAGCCTTACAAACAAAGTCTTCATTATTACCAAGTTTCATATTTCATCTTCCAAATCTAAATTCTGCAACTTAAAATAAAAAATCCTTTTCTTATCCGGATTAAAAGCATTTTAGGGAGCCAATACCAAATTCTTGACATTTCCTGATGTTCTGCTCTGATGGAATGTACCATAAACTTAGGCAGCCTCAGGATATGCTTAAGGGACCATGCCCTTTGGATTACAATGCTGCCTTATTTCAGTTTATGGGAAGGACAGGGGTTAGAGAGAAGGAAATACCCATTGTTGTCCACAGGAGAAGTTCCCTAATCAAAGTTTTAAATTTAATCAAGATTACAAGGTAAATCTAGCAAATTGTTAGAAAATAAAATAATCTAGATCTTCCCAGGAAGGGCAGGCTTTAACTCAAATCCACTTTTAGAATGTAGACTAGGTCAGAAAAGTCATTTTCTATCACTAGATCTGCTTACATTTGTCACAAACTTTGTCATCTTTAATTATGCCATTCTTGGTATGACTGAAGGAGAGAAATTAAAGATGGTGTCTACAAAGTAACTTCAAAAGTCAGTCAAGTACAGCAAGTACCTAGTTAACTCATGTTTTAAAAATTAGTTTACCTGGTCACTGATTGAGAATCCCATGTTGGGCAGGTGGAGAGAGAGCTGGTAGTGAAATATATTGTCCACAATAGGAGCTTGTGGTAGACAATAAATGCCTGAATTCACAAAACCCAGAATTTCAGCTTTGGAAGAGACTTCAATGAAATCTAGTCCAAGCAATTCTTGTACAACAATCTTCTCTACAACATAATCAAAAATGTCATTCAATATTTCTTGAAATCGAGAGAGAGAGAGAGAGAGAGAGAGAGAGAGAGAGAGAGAGAGAGAGAGAGAGAGAGAGAGAGAGAGAGAGAGAGAGAGAGAGAGAGAGAGAGAGAGAGAGAGAGAGAGAGAGAGAGAGAGAGAGAGAGAGAGAGAGAGAAATTCCAGGACCTGGGGAGGCAGCCCATTCCACTTTGGGATAGTTGTAGCTGTTGGGACAGATAGCTAAGTGGTACATTGGATAGAGTGCCAGGTCTAGAGTCAAGAAGACTCATCTTCCTGAGCTCAGATTTGGCTGGGCAGTCATTTAACTCTGTCTATCTCAGTTTCCTTATCTATAAAATGAGCTAGAGAAGGAAATGGCAAACCCCTCTAGTGGTTTGACAAGAAAACCCCAAAAGGGGCAATGAAGAGTCAGACACAACTGAACAACAACCACCAGATATTTGGAAGTTTTTCCTTACCACAAACCTACATTTATCTTTTTGCCACTTTCACACACTATTCCTAGGTTCTACACTCAGAAGCTAAGCAGCACAAGTCTAATCACTCTGGCATATGGGTAGCCTTTCAACTAGGACCTCCAACATAAGCCATATGAGGATTTAAGTAATGTTGCTAAAAACATTGGTAAACCATATCTACATTTTTCTCCTGATTTAGCTATCCAATTAACCCCATCAAAAAAGAAAATAAGGTTAGCCTGGAACTGTATATTCTTGGATGAAGCCATTCAGCCTTTTATAACTGACACTTCCTTTTCTAGAGAATTCTACTCATCTGACAGAAAAGTTATAGATTCAAAATGAAGAATGAGATGTATATTTTTAGACACAGATAATATTGGAATTTGTTTTGCTGACTACATATATTTGTTATAAGACTTTTGTTGTTCTTGCTTTTTTCATTTAAATAGGAGGGTGAGGAGAGAAAATAAATGCTTGTTAATTTAAAAATAAAATCTATTTAAAAATAAAATTTTTAAACATTCCAGAATTTTGTCAGGAATTCAAGTTTAGCCCACTCATTGATCTACAGTTTATAGACTCCAAATTTTAAAATGTGTTTTTTTAAGAAAAATTACTTCTTTTTAAAGGGATTAAAAGACTTAAAATCCTAAAATCCAATTAGTATGGAATTCAAAAAGTTAACAACATATTTAAGTATAAGTAATTTAAAATATGACTACCACTGTATATATAATTTCAAATCCATATTCAGGCAATCAAAAAGCATTTACTGAGTGCCTACAATGTGGCAATATTATGCGAAGTACATACCTCAAAGAGCTTAAAGTTCAGCTGATAAAATGATACATACATACATATATAAAATAATAATTAATAATGCATGATTAAGGAAGTAATGGAGGGGGGGAAATGAGTCGGGGTTTGAAGACCTAGATTCAAATCCCACTTCAACACTCACTGCCCATATGACCTTGAGCAAGTCATTAACTTCCCAGATCCTCAGCTTTTTTTCAGCATTAAAACAAGGGCCATGGACTACATGACCTCAGAAGGACCTTTTAGCTCCAGAATAATGATCTACTTATGTCCTATTTTTAATCCAATTTTACTCCAGTGTCTCAGCTACTATTTAATTGAGTATACTCTTAATCACAGAGCCTATTCTATCCAGGATCTAGGGGACTACCTAAATGATAGCATTTCTTTCTCTTTCCTTAAGTGCCTAATCAGAACTTGATCTTTATATGGTTCTATGAAGCCTAACACCAGCCCAGTCAATTGCATAATGGGTGTGGTCTCTGCTAATACCCTAGTGAGAAGTGTGCAGCCCTAACTTTCCATGATATATTTGTCAAGAAACCTCAGTTAGCAGCCTGAGCATTTAATGAGACTCTAATGTTGCTGGAACTGGAAGTAATGTATAAAATGAAGAACAATAATAATTCAATATAAGCTGAATTTAAGAGTACTATAAAAGCAATAAGCCGATCTCTGACAAAAAGGAGACATCTTGCTAAAAACCACATTAGCAACAAACATGAACCCTAGCCACTTATCTTCTCTAAAGTGGGGAAAGAGTATGATGGGAGAGTTGAGCACTCTCAGAGCTGAATTCTCTTCTTAACTCTGCTCTGACTCTGTGTACATATTGTACATCTCACTTGACCTTCTCTCCTCTCTGCTTCCCCTCTCTCCGCTTCATCTCATCCTCTTTCAAGAAGAGAGACAATGAAACTTTCCTGCTTCTTAAAGGTGTTTATAAGAGTCAACATTGGCCAAAATCTTCAAAGGTTCTCAGATAAAAAGTATTATCGTTTTTTTTTAGATTTAAACAATCATTAATACTGAGATGCCTCACAAATTAGCACAGATATGATACATGGAAAAGCTGTTAGGGTGGGTATCAGGAATATCAAACTTTATCCATGTCCCAGTCATAGTTTGAAGTTTAATTCAAGAATGGTGCCGGGGGCAGATGGGTGGCTCAGTTGATGAGAGCCAGGTCTAGATTCAGGAGGTCCTAGGTTCAAATCTGGCCTCAGACACTTCCCAGCTGTGTGACCCTGGGCAAGTCACTTGATCCCCATTGCCTAGCCCTGACCACTCTTCTGCCTTGGAGCCAATACACAGTATTGACTCTAAGAAGGAAGGTAAGGGTTTAAAAAAAAAAGAATGGTGCCATATTTTCAACAATAAGCAAACTGTCCTTTTTTGAAGAAGGCCTTATGGAATTCCAATGGAGGCTCTAATCCAAGTTTCTGAGTTATAAATCTCTGCAAAACCTTTGGTGGCAATTGTCACAGTAAATCCTGATAGGGGGTTAATAAGAAATGTAAGCACCAAATGGGTCTGTAGAACAGAGCTATACTATTATATTTGTGCCCAAACTAGATTTGTCTGCTAAAGATCAAATAGGTCTGAGTAAGAAGGAGTGTGTGTGTGTGTGTGTGTGTGTGTGTGTGTGTGTGTGTGTGTGAGAGAGAGAGAGAGAGAGAGAGAGAGAGAGAGAGAGAAAGAGAGAACAGAGAGAGACACAGACACAGACAGACAGACAGACAGACAGACAGACAGACAGAGAGAAAGACTGAGAGAGGGAGGGAGAGATTTGCTAACCGTGAGTGGAGACAAAGGAGTTGAAAAGCCCCTTATGTTGAAAGGATGCTCAGTACCACCTCCAATTGGCGAGCAAGCTAAGTGCATTCTGAGCTCCTAGTGCTTGCCATAAGTGAGATGGAATATATTTTTGAAGCAGGCTGCATCCCAATATTTTAACCTGAGAGTTTTATTGCTGCTGAAACCATGCAATTGAAAAGGAAATTGAACGGCTTTCTCTCTAAATCATCTGATTTATAGAAATTGAAATTGATTCATATAATTAGAGTCCACCAATTATAGAAGTTGAAGAAGTAAGATTGTATGCCAAAGTTCTAATTGCTAGACTATCTAAGTTAGGTAAGAATTATCTGGGGGTGAGAAGGGTGGAAAGAAGGAGACAGGATGGACTTGTCGTTGTGGTAAAGAAAGTTTTATTACTACAGTGGAGACTGATCTACATTTGTCTCTTCAGATCTGATTTCTTTAAAAAAAAAATAAACTATAGGGTTGACATCAACCATCCTGAAATGCATGAAGGAACTATTTGAGTGTGCGTGGATTTGGAATACAGTTAGGAGGATACATGAACTTTGTCAAACTTTAATGCAGATATATCTTTAGATAATAGCTATCAATTAACAAAGTCACATAAAAATATTAAGAATCTACTTAATAAGTATACAGAGTGCCAGTTCTGGAATTAGGAAGATTCCAAGTTCCAACTGGACCTCAGTCACTTACTAGCTTTGTTAACCTGGGTAAGTCACTTAACTTTGTTTATCTTAGTTTCCTCAACTATAAAATGATGTGGTGGAGAAGGAAATGGCCAACCATTTCTAGTATCTTTGCCAAGAATATCCTAAATAGGGTCATGAAGAGTCAGACATGACTGAAAAATGAATGAATAGCAACAACAAAGTATCTACCATGTGCTTTAGCACTGTCCTAGGCACTGGGGATATGCAGACAGAAATGAAAACTTCTCCTGTCCTCAAGAAGCATATATTCCCTTTATTGTGACATTCCTTATGCAATTGGTAAAACTAATACAGGTAGGAGGCCTGATAGCATACAGAACCTGGATATGGAACCTGAGTTCAAATATGGCCTCAGATATTTATTAGCTGTGAAGCCCTGGGCAGGTCTCTTAAAAGTTTGTCAACTTCATTTCCTCAAATGTAAAATGAGGATAATAATAGCATCTATCTCATAGGGTTGTTGTGAACGTCAAAGGGGATAATATTTGTAAATTAATTAGCACAATACCTGGCAAATAGCAGGTTTTTAATAAATGCTTATCCCCTACCCATGATCCCATGGATTTTTTTCTTATAATAATGGTTTTTTAAATATAAAATACAGAATTTACAAAGGAAACCAGCCATATTGAATAAGGATGCATTTTTCCCCATACAATTTCACAGACCACCTGATATCTATCCACAGTCTTGTTAGGAATCTGTGGCCTTCATATTAAGAACCCCTGTTCTTTTGAAAATTAAACATTGATCAATGAATGTTCATTAAGCATCTATCATGTGCACAACTGAGGTAGGCACTGGAGAAAACAGAAAGCTGAAAAAGGACACTCCAAGTTCTTAGGACACTTACTTTCTATTATCATATAGAAGGGTCAAGAAATTCCTTTCTGCTTTCTCCCTCAATTCTGTTTCCACTAACACTCTACTCTATATCATAAAGATAACTTTTTTTATCTGCTCTTTGGTTTTTGCTAATGAGGTAGCACAATTTGAAGAAAAAAGTTGGGAGATGACTTCAATTTGGAACAATTGAATAAAACCAACAATAGTTTGACCTTTCTCTTTACAAACCTCACAGCACTTTACAAACAAATTAATTAATCTTTACAACAAAGTGGAGAGATTTACATTACTACCCACTCATCCACCCACAAATTGAACACTGGTAAAATGAAGAGTCATTTCTCTCATTTGCAAAATCTTAACGGAAGAAACTAAAAAGAAACTACACTTCAACTTCCAATGATGGAATAGACCTCAAAGAAAAATGTGAATGGCACAGATCAATTTCACAGAGTCAAAAATCTAGAGGCTATAATGTATAAACAAACAAGCAGGGGGATAGCTGTACATTTTCAGCCCAATAGAAAAGCAGAGGGCAGAACAGTATAACTGACTAAATCAACAAAAGCTTAGACTTGGATTTAAATACCATCTCAGTGGCTGACTACTTGAGTTACCCTGGGCAATATTTCTGGGTCTCAGTTTCTTCTTTTGGAAACTAGGGATTTGACCTCATAGTCTCTGTGGTCCCTTCTAGCTCTAGATCTAGATTGTGGAGGAAATCACAAAACTGAATCTATTGGGTGCTCTACAAATTTGTGTTTTCTGATCTGAGCTGGGTCTTCACTGCAGCAAGGCAATTTTTCTACTCATATTTAGTCACATTGATATCTCACTTCCCACATTGGATTATCTAAACCATCTGGTCTCTCCTCAAGCCTCCTATAGCACTTCCTCTCCTTTCACCTTCTTGGTTGAGTGTTTTGACAAATATTTCACTGGGGAAAAAATCGAAACCAATTTCTGAGAGCTCACTCAGACATTGTAGCCCATTATCCCCTTTCTCATTCTCATCACTTATGAAGAGGTGATCTCCTTATCCATGTTAGTACCTCTACATGTACTCTTGATTCTAATGACTTTACCCTCACTGCTTACAAACACAACTCCCTAATGTTAGAAAAAACAAAACATAAATATGCCCATTTCTCCCCCATCCTTCAAAACAAATCACTTGAGCCTATGCTTCTTGGTAGCTATTATCCTACACTTTACCTCTTCTATTAATAAAACTCCCTGAGAAAGACACTGACACAAGGTGCCAAGATTCATTTCCTCTCACTCATTTCTAAACCCTCCTAAGTTTGGCTTTGGACTGTTTCATTCAACTAAAACTGCTCCCTCCAAAGTTACCAATGATCTCAAAATCTAATGGCTTTTCTTAGCTCCCATACGTCGTGATATCTTAGAAGTATTTAGTATTATTGATGACTGTCTCCTCCTAATTACTCTCTCCTCTCTAGGTTTTCATATTACCCTCTGCAGATTCTCTTATATTTCTGCCCATTCTTCCATCTCCTTTCCTAGTTCTCTATCTATGTTGCAATCACTAAGTGTGGATGTCCCTCAAAGTTCTGTCCTTGGCTCTCTTTTCTTTTTCTTCTATGATATATCTACCTTAATTTTATCATTGCTATTTTTCAATTTTTATTGTGATGATTCCCAGATCTATGGATCCAGCCTTAATCTCTCTTCCTATGCTATATATATATATCTATATATCTATATATCTATCTATCTATCTATCTATCTATCTATCTATATATCTATCTATCTTTATATATATATAGTCTCACATTACCAACTATTTGTCTTTTGGACATATCTAGCCAGATATCCCATAGGATCTCAAATTCAACATATTGAAAACAGAATTGATATTCCCCTCAAAATTGTTTTCCCTTGTTCCCAGCTCTTCTTTTACTGTCAAAAACACAACCATCTTTCCATTCACGTAAATCCCCAACCTTGGGTGTTATCCTCAGCTCCATTCTATTTCCCTCAACCTACATATCCAAACAGTTACCAAATTTTGCAGTTTCATTCTGTACAATATTTCTCACACAAGTCTCTTCTTAGCTCCTACAGATACCCCTCCAGTTCAGGGTCCCATTATTTCTCATATGGAATACTGCAAATAGCCTTTAATTGGGCTCCCTACTCAAGTTCTCTTCACTTTAATCCATCCTCCACATAGCTACTAATAATATGATCTTCCAATAAATGTAGGTCTGGCCATATCAAACCCCATACTAAATAAATTCCATTGGCATTCTATTTCCCCTTCAGGATCATATATAAAGTACTTTCATTCAGCATTTAATGTTCTCTTTGACCTGGTCTATTCCTACCCTTACAGTCTATTTATACTTTAATGTGTTATGCTCTTTGACCCAGCTATACTGGTTACTTGCTGATCCTTGCACATGATATTCCATCTCCTTTCTCAATAATTTTGCCCTGACTATCCTTCTTCTGTGCCTAGAATGCTCTTCCTCCTCAGCTCTGCTTCTTAGTTTCCCTGACTTCCTATAAGTCTTAGCTCAAATTTTGTCTTTTCTAGGAGGCCTTTCCCAGTCCCTTTAGTTGCCAGTGCTTTCTCTCCTAATACTAAAAATTGAATTTACATTACAATTTGCATGCATCTTTTCTCACCTAGCTATTTATGTGTTGTCTTCTACATTAGATTATGAACTCCTTGGGGATGTGGCAAAGTTGAGACATTAATGCACTGCTGGTGGAGTTGTTAATTCATCCAACCATTCTGGAGGACAATTTGGAACTATGCCCAAAGGGCACTAAAAGACTGTCTGCCCTTTGATCCAGCCATAGCACTGCTGGGTTTGTACCCCAAAGAGATAATAAGGAAAAAGACTTGTACAAGAATATTCATAGCTGCACTCTTGGTGGCAAAAAATTGGAAAATGAGGGGATGCCCTTCAATTGGGGATGGCTGAACAAATTGTGGTATATGTTGGTGATGAAATACTATTGTGCTCAAAAGAATAATAAAGTGGAGGAATTCCATGGAGACTGGAACAACCTCCAAGAATTGATGCAGAGTGAGAGGAGCAGAACCAGGAGAACATTGTACACAGAGACTGATACACTGGGGTACAACCGAATGTAATGGACTTCTCCATCAGTGGCAATGCAATGATCCTGAACAACCCGGAGGGATCTACAAGAAAGAACACTATCCACATCCAGAGGAAAAACTGTGGGAGCAGAAACACTGAAGAAAAACAACTGCTTGATCACACTGGTCAAGGGGGAGATGATTGGGGATATAGACTCCAAATGAACATCCTAGTGCAAATATCAACAACATGGAAATAGGTTTTGACCAAGGACACATGTAAAACCCAGGGGAATTGCATGTCGATTATGGGAAGAGGTGGGGGGAGGGGAGGGAAAGAATATGATTCTTATAACCAAGGAATAATGTTCTAAATTGGCTAATTAAATAAAATTTTCCAAAAAGAAAAAAGATTATGAGCTCCTTGAGAGAAGGGACTGAAATTGCCTTTTTGTGTATACTCAGTGCTTAGCACAGTACCTGGCATATAGACTTGACAAAGGAGAATAAAGAATATTGCTTTAACAGGAAGTTTAGGCTAAATATTGGGCCAAAGGGATATATAGTCTGTTCTTTATCAGGGTGAACATGCGAATTTAAGACTTGTTAGGACAAACATCATTTTGACTTTGTTTCTGCATCCTTGACAACAAGCACAAAAATAAAAAAAAAACTTAAAAAATGCTGGCTAACTGAAAGAATGAATGAAACAACATTTTCCTCCTTTAAAAGAAAAAAAAATTACTCCAGAGGATGCTCTTCTTACCTGCAGATAAAGGTATGATGGAATCTCTGTGAAGAATAAGACATACATTTATGGACATGGCAAACAGAGTTTTATTTTGTAAAGTTTTATGTTTATTTGCTACAATGATTGTGTAGTTTTGGGGTGTTTTTTTTTAATGCTGAGAGTTGGCTATGAAGCTAGCAATAGTGTTCCAGAAAAGGAAGAAACGAAGGGGAAAAAAAAGGAAGGAAGGGAGGGAGGTAGGGAGAGAGAGAAGAAAGGAAAAACAAAAAAGAGGGTCATTTGAGCATTGTTTTAAAACCACAGTAGAAAATTTGGATCAGCAGGATAGTTTTGAAAGCAATATGTTGGATTGATTCTATACTTTTAAAAGAATAAATGTTATGTAATAGAAATTCACGGGATCACATATAATCCACTTTTTTCTGTCTTATTTGTATGAGGGAACACTTTCTTTATGTGGCATGATAAATTTGGGAATGAGAAATACAATTTTATTTTAAAAAATTGAATAGAAAAAAAAGAAAAGAGAAAGAATTTCCTTCCCAAACAATAATCTAGTAATATAGCACCTTTTATAATGATGAATTGGGTTAAAATAAAAGACTGATCTATCCTCTTTTCTCTAACATGAGATAGGCTGAAATCTGAATGGCATGGAGTCAGGTTTATTCATAAATCCAGGTTTACCCATATTTACCATCTTTGTTCTCAAAAATTGCAAATTGTGGGTTACACGGGTTCAGTTGCATAATTTTAGAGTCTTTGATTTTTTGTTTTGTTTTGTTTTTTATTTTTTGTCCTCAGAGAAAGGAGACAGTGCCTTACCTCTTGAAAAGAAGAATCTAATCCTTGACCTGGTTATTTGGTAACATAAACCAGCTCCTGGTAATAAGGGTCTCAGGCTATTATTTATAATAGCCTGTGACAACTATCTTGGATCACCATTACATTTCACAGTCTTCCTATTCCACAGATGAGTTAGAATTTAAGGCTATTATATTCAACCACAGATATTTTCCCCATGGGGAAGAGCAGAGGAAATCTTATTTGACAGGTGGGCAAAACTGAGTCTGCCGCAACTCTAGGTGTATGTGTTTGAAGGAGGGGAGGAAGAAAGCTCAATGATTTTAGAAGTTTATGCCCATAAGTGAACAAAGATCAGACTCTCCCAGAACAGCAATTCTATCCCCATCATCACCTATTCTCCTCTTCCTGCATTTTCAAAAGGGAAATAGAACATAGTCACAAAATCCTTACTTTCTGGTAGTGTATTTAGCATTTTGAGAAAGGGAGGTTCAATTCAAATGAGACAAGAGTATAGTTATCATATCCATTGAGACTGGCATTTTAAAAAATTGTATGTATAGTAGAGTTCATTTTACTTTGGATAAAATTGTTTGAATTAATTTTAACATTTTCTACTCTCATTTTAATGATTTTAGTGACTATGAAAGGGTATCTAGAGAAGTTACCTGCTTAGTGTCCAAAGGGATCTTAACCAACTAGAATACTGGGATGAATCTAACAGGAATAGGATAAATGAAAAATTTTATACATGGCTTTAGAAATCAATTCCATGAGTACAGGACAGGATGGTATGGTTAGACAAATTTTTATGTGAAGAAGACTTGAATGGTGATTACTTTGCAAGTACATATGCCAAAATTGAATGATACAGAGAATAGCATAGCCCCTGAGCAAGGATGACACACCAATTTGTAAAATCTTCTATTTTTACTTTGCCAAATCTACCTATCATGCCATTTCCAAGGCCTATAGGTGCTTGATCCCTACCCTATATGTTGAAAAGCAGTGTATACGCTGAGGTCTTCCTAGGTCTTTTCTAGCTCTCAATTTAATTCATGACACCATAAATTCACTGACCATACAAAAGTGGACCTAGGCAGATAGAGTGGACATCTCATGTGTCTTTATATGAACAAAGAATAAAATTAATACTATTTTATTAAGAAAGGAAAACAAAAACTAGTTATTTTTCTAAAGCTACAAATTCAAAATGAATGAATGGTGTAACCTGATAGGGATCCATCTCAGGCAATGAAGTGGAAAATATATAGAACAATGGGCAAGAGCACTTGAGTTCAAATCTATCTTCAAGTACTTACTAGCTGGACAAGTCTGTCTTCTTTAGTTTCCTAATTTGTAAAATGGGGATAATAATAGCACCTACTTCCGGGGGTTGTTATGAGGATCAAATGAGATATTATGTGTTAAGTGCTTAGCACAGTAAACTTTATAGAAATGTTATTGTTATTGTATAATTTTATGTAATGAATAAATTATATATGACATTATTATAAAATATAATAATATAAGTTTGTATAATTTATAATTATTGTTGTTGTTCTTGATAGTGTCTGGAATGGGGAGGAATGACAGTTCTTTTGTCTTCTTACCTCATCAGACCACATCTGGAGCATTGTGTTCAATTCTGGGTGCTGCCTTTTAGAAAGAACATTGACAAGATTCAGTATGTTTAAAGAAGGGCATCCAGGAGGGCAAAGGAACTTAAAAACATAGCATACATCACACCAAAGAGTTTGGTCTGTATCATTTATCAGAATTATCATTATCATCAATATCATTATTATTACTGAGAGACAAATTCTCCCTGGACTCCATGAAGTACATAATCACAACTTGTTAATATCTTCTGGATAGCAGGTCTTTATGCACCACCAGCAGATCGCTCAAAAAAAAAAAAGACTACTATGTCCATTTCCACTATTTTAAAATGAGGGGTCCATGTGTCCCCAAGTTCCAATTTTGCCATTCAAGGTGACAAAGATGGATATAGAGATCAGAATCTAAAAGAACCAACTTTCACTGCCAAGAAAGCAGCTCTTATAAAAGACATGCCATAGTGCCTAGCATAGTGCCTGGCACATAATACAAGCTTAGATTAATACATGTTTATTGATTAACTGACAGATCATTCATAAAAGAGACACTAGATAAAGTCCACTATGAACTGCAACTATGCCTGTAGGAAAGCAAGGGAGATTATAGCTGTGGCTGAGGATATATAGAAGAGGTCTCTAAGAGATACAGGTAAAAGAGGTGAGTTGAAAACAAAGGACCTTTAATTTTATGTAGGTCAAAGAGAAAAAAAAAAGGGTTGGTGGTGGATGTTCTTCCTTTTTTATTCTATTTTATTTGTAGGGATAGGGTAGAGTGGTAGAAGGTAGGCCAAAGGGAATTGGACTAATAATTTCATTGGTATGGAAAACAGTCTGGAAGAAACCCCTTGCTGTGTGACCCTGGGCAAGTCACTTAACCTCAATTTCCTAGCCCTTATGCCTTTTCTGCCCCAGAAATGATACTTAGATAATTAGTATCAATTGTAAGATAGAAGGTTAGAGTTTTTTAAAAAAGGAAAGAAAAACTCCCTCTTCCAATGTAGGTCATTAACAATTACTATGGAACTTGTGATCTCCAAGACTTTCTTGAGACAACTGAATATTAAGGGATTTGGCCAGGGACATCCAGTCAGCACATGTCGAAGGCAAGAATTTGAACCCTGTTCTTCCTAACTCCTTTAAAGCTTCTTCTCTATGCTCTATAACAGAAGTATCAAATGCCCATGTAGCCCACAATATTCATGAGTGTGGCTTGAACCAGATTAAAATGTAATTGGGGAAATATTTAACAAAATAAATAAAAATATAATAAAACATAGATAATATTACATTTTAAAACTAAGTTGATATATAGTCACAGGGATCCTTATGTACTATTTGATATCATTACTATCCTACACTGATGCCTATGAGATTCTTTGAAAGCATCATAAATTTAAAGTAGGAAACTACTCCAGCCTAGAGAAGCTAAAGGCTATTATAGAATCTCAGAACTAGTGTTGGAAAGAACTTCAGAGGTCAATTTCCTCATTTTATAGATGAGGAAACTGAGGTTGGGGGGGGGGGTTATGCCTTGTCCAAGATTAACCTAATGGAAGAAGTGGAGCCAGGAATCAAATTATAGTCCTTGGACTCTCAATTTAGCATCCTTTTTACTCTAGGCACTCTCTTTTTTCTTTCATTGGGTATTAGAGCCAGGAAAAATGCAACAATAAATGACAATAAGAACCCAGGTTGAGACCCTGGAAAGGGTGTTGGATTTTGAACTTGGGGGCTTGGGTTCAAGTGTTGGTTCTTCCCTGTGCTACCTTGTGTTTACCTTAAACAAGTCATTTAACTCTTTTGGCCTCAGTTTCCTCATCTGTAAATTGAAGGTGTTGAAACAGATGGCCCTTAATCTTTTCCACCTCCAAATCTATGATCATTCCTCTCCAGGCAGCTTTTCTAACGCTTCTGACAAGGGATGTAAGTGACAAGAAATATCTGACTCTTCCTTAAAGAGGACAAGAACTAGAATGTTAGAACATCTTTCTTTATTGAAGTTCGAATGTCTGTCTTCATTAAAAGCAATATATTTCTATGTCAAATTATACTTAACAAAGCACTTCTTAGTCATTTTCTCATTTGATTATCAAAAGCTCTGTGGAAAGTACTGGCAGTGGGACAATTATGATTATTCCCAGTTTACAGAAGAGGAGATCAAGGCTCAGAGAGACTGCTGCCTAAGTCTCTGGTTTCCTAGTATAATGCTCTTTGCACTATGCCACAATATGCACCCCCCACAAAAAAAAATAAGAGTGGTGTTTTGGGATCTGCTAAAAAATGTCTTATACTACAGATGATAGGAAGCAATGTATCTGTTGCTATGACCTGTTTTTCTATTTCTTAAGCTTGCAACCATTAATTTGATTTTTTACAGTCTCTTAAATTCTTTTCCCTCAAGGGTATGTCTCTCCTTCTGACCCATCTTCTGGAATATTTGAGAACATACCTTTCTGTGAGTTTTTGCTCTGCAGATTTTTAGCCTTTGGATGGTTTCTTCTTGGCTGCAGAGGATAATAAGTGTCCCACCTCTACCATGCCCATTCTGGGAGAGCTGCTATATAGTCCATTCCACTAGAATGTTTTGATAATGATAAATAATGATGAATCCAGGATGGTGATTAATAAAAATGATCTGCTCTCATATTCTCTGATTGTAAATACCAACTTTAATTAATAGTAATCAATGTTAGCAGTAAGAGAAAATCCTAACTACTTGAATACATTACTTTCGGGACATTGCAAGATAGCTTTCATTAACAATATAACCATGGCTTGACCCCCTGATGACTAATATTCTATGAAGGGCCCCAGATTCAGTAGGAACTGGAATACTGGCAATCTGTCTCTCCTTGAAAAATTCAATTCAATTCAATTCAACTCAATTCAATTTAATTCAGTTCAGAACAACCCAAGGATTACAGATTTAAAGATCTTAATATTTTTTAACCCTTTAGTAGTGGGTTGAGACCTATGGACCCCTTCTCAGAATGTTTTCAAATGCATAAAATAAAATACATAGGGTCATGAAGAAATCTAATTAAGTAAATCCATAGTTATCTTTTTTTTAATGTTCACAGACCCCAGATTAAGAATTCCTGAAATTTTAGAGCTAGAAGGGACCTTATTGTTATTGGTCTTCAGCCATTTAGTCAGGTCTAATTCTTTAAGATCCCATGGACTGTCCTGTCCTTGGGGTTTACTTGGTAGAGATACTGGAGTAGTTTGCTATTTCTTCTCTCGTGGATTATGGCAAAAGAGGTCAAATGACTTGCCCAGGGTCACATAGTAAGTATCTCAGGCTAGATTTGAACACAGCTCTTGCTGCCTCTATCCCCAGGACTCTATTCACTGAACTACCATTGCTACTTCCAAGAAGGGATATTAGAGGTCATCTATTCAAACTCCCTCACTTAGCATATAAAGCAATTAAGCTTTTATTAAACCATGCAAGTATTTAAAAGCACAGTCAGGATTAAAACTCAGATTCCCTGGCTTAAATTCATCAGTCTTTCCATTGTTTCACAGTTCCTCAACAGGTACTTATTAGTCCCATAGCAGGGACTATGCTAGGTACCAAGAATAAAAAAAAGTTCTCTCCCTCAAGGAGCTTATATTCTCCTCATTGTAAACAATAAGAACACAGACAAATAATCAGAAAATATATACAAAGGAATGTCAAAGGGAGAAATGCTAAGAATTGTAGGGAATCAGGAAAGGCCTTTTCTAGAGGGTGGCATTTTAAGGTTTTTGTTGTGGTTTTTTCTTTTTTTTAAAGTTATGGTTGTATTTATTTTTTGTAAGCAACACAGATACTTAAGAGAATGAATTATTCTTCCAGAAGAATCTGGAAGGAACATGATCTAGAATCTAGAAACAAAGCACAATTCAGGCAGTGTACTAGCCCTGGAGTCAGAAAGTTAGGGTTAAAGGCTCCCTGACCAACTTGAAAGCTATGAGAAAGCCACTAAACATCTTTCCGAGCTTCAATCTCCTCCTAGGTAAAATGGAGACAAGGGTGCTTGTGCTATTGACCTTCTCAGTGCTGTTTTGTGGTCCAAACAAGGCAATAGATACTTGCAAGTACTTTCTTAATTCTTCATATTGTATGTGAGCTCTGATTGTTATTATCGTATAAGATAAATGCTTTCTTTAAAGACAAGGGGGTACAAGAATAAGAAAGTAGAGTCAGTGTGCTAGTTGTATAGATGGATGGGTAGCCACATGGGCAAGATCACTGCTCCTTTGAAGTACTGAAGATAAAAGCACAGTGGATGAATGAATGAATATAGGACAATTATGGGGAGGGGAGGCAATCTGAGTAACAATGGTCCACTCATTAGAATTCTTTCTGAATACAACTAGCAGGCAAATTTTCCTATTTTAAAAACTGTCATAGCAGTCCACAGGGTTTGAAGCCTGGACCTTAAAGATCATATAATCCAACCCCCTCAATTCATAGATGAAGAAACTGAGGCCATGAGAGGTTAAGGAACTGGCTCAAGGTTACACAATTTCAGTAACTCTCCATTAGGATAAAGTCCAAATTCCTGTGTCTGGCATTCGGGGCTCCCTCTGCAATATGGCCCCAACTTACCTTTCCAGGCTTATCTCCCAATGTTTCCCAGCAGGAACCCTTAACTATAGCCAGAAATTAACAAGAAAAACTCCTATTTTTGAGCTAAGCAACTCATGGATCTAGGGACTCAAATCCCCTAATCTGTGTTTAAAGATTAGCCATCTGTGGAAATTTAGAAAAGGAGTCCATTCCAACAGATAACAGCTCTCTCTTCTTGGGTATTGGTACGCTTCAGTTTATCAAAAATCGGTCTATGTGTCCTGTGCATAGGGCCTCTTGCCATTCATAAAGCAAGAAGGATCTTATGCCATACTCCCAATCACTGGCAAAGAATTCCATCAGGTAAGGGGGGAAATTACTCTCTATTCCCAATAGAAACAATATAATTTAATAGTTCCATTGAGCATTTATGGAAGTATTAAATCTGAGATAATACCCCAACAAAACATGCTGAGGAGGTACAATGCTTTGATTCAGAATGGTAAAAACTATCCTTGGATTTATCATTCATTCATTTTCTTTTTTTTAACAAGATGTTTCATTCAACAAATATTTACTATTACTACCCAGGTATCTACTAGACCATGCAATACAATATATTAAATAAGCACAGAGAACCTAATCCCTGACTCCAAGGAGATAATATTTTCATTAAGCAGTAGAAGAAAAATTGAGGACACTATAAAATGTGCCAACGCAAGAAGTACAAATCATTGGGGGCTCAGAAGAGAGTGAGATCACACTGCACTGGAGTCATTAGGGGGAGCTTCCCAAAGAAAATGGAATTTATTGAGACCATGAAAGAAGGAAAAAATATGGAGAATGATTGTGCAATTTGGGGTGGGTACAATGGGACAACTGTTCATTTGTCAAATAGGAAACGTCAACTTAAATGTGCTCATTGGGTTACATAGCTAAAGGATGAGTCTTCCTAAAAGATAAATGTGTCCTATATCACATTTCTATATTAAGTCACTACAACATGGGATGTGCTGGTAAATGTTTAACAACCAGCTCTTCAGAAAAAAATAATGTATGCAGGACATCTTTTAAGTTTAATCTCTATTAACATTTTTTCTTTCAGTTTCTTCAGTCTAAACAACCAACAACAAATAATAAATCAAACCATGATTTGGAGCATTTGCCAAGGCCCAAGGTGCATATGCTCACACTGAAAATTTAACAATCGATTCTGTTGAGATGGTTTGAGCTGGCACCAGTACACGCCTGACTACAGCAGAATCATGGGTTTCCAACACGGAAGGAATCCTCTATCACAGATAAACCTGACACTTATTAATTTTTTTGCAACAAGTACTAAACTTCATTACTCAATTTCTAGATCATACACCATGTTTACATAATCTTTTTTCAGCTACCAAAGTCGTGCTGCAGTATCTACTGGCAGGCGTAGCAGTGTGATACCAGCAAGTATTTATGGCTAGCAATGTTACAAGCCGACAAAGTAATGTAATTAAATAGATCTGATTCTCTGTTGTTCTTTTCATCAGGTACTCCTGGAAAGCTATGTCAAAATTTGCATTCAAGATGCTGACCAATAATGTATATTTTAACTTACCATGGCAAATAAAACTCCACACCATATGGCTGATTAGAAATACTCTCTCCTTTCCTAAACAGCTGGGTGAATAACAACAAGGAAAAGACAGTTTGCAGCTGTACACGGTTATCATCACTTTGATACTGCTTAAAGGAATCTAAGTCTTCCACAGGTATGCACCTGAGATTAGAAGCAAAGAATCTTCCTCACTCAATATGAGAAAATAGCGATGGGAGTTAACAATATCTTATACAGGTGTCATCATAACAGTACTCCTAAATTTTGCCTAGAATAAATGACTCATTTTGCATTTTGTAACCAAATTTTTCAAAGGTCTTTTGGGGAGAAGGTATTACTCTACAGAAGGAAAAAAATTTCAAGTTAGGATGAATGCAGGCAAATATTTTTATTATGGAGTTGCCTCTGTTTTCGCCTAAGTGCCCCCAATTTCCCTATCCATTCTATCTCCATCCAGGAGGACTTGCCAAGACAGAACTCTAGATTCCCCTATTTATTTCTTCCAAGTTCCCAGCAGACATGTCAGCTGCACTGGCTCCATGTATTTCTCTGGAAGTTCTCCTTCAGAGCTGGCTTTAACACCCCCAAGTTTTTAAAAAACCTAAGCAACCTTTAAATCCCTAAGCAAATTCTAAGAATTTGCCTTTTACCACCAAGTCTTATTCGGTCCCTTTGGTTTTTCTTTTCCTGTAGAAAAAACAAATAGGAGTGTGAACTCAGCTGTCAGGTAGAACCTTCAAAGAGATAACTCTATCCAAATTTATTGAAGAAAATGCTTGATTTGTGGTATATAGTTGAGGAAATCACCATTTCAGGTAGTTGAAAAAAGGAGCAATTTGAAGGTATCTCACCTTTCTTGTACACTCGCTTGTTCTCCTCTCACTGGTTCTTCTAGGATAACTACTCACCTAGGAGAAGGCATTGAGTGATAGTCTGAAATGGAAACTTTTTTTAAAAAATACTAATTTTGCTTTATATCATTTGTTGTTGTTTCCTTCATTTAATTTCTTTCCCCAAGGGCCTGCTGGATGCTATTCATTTTGGTGGCCACTTCTCTCTAAAAGATTGTGTTTTGTGCAGCTGGGTGACTCAGTGGATTGAGAGTCAGGCCTAGAGACAGGAGGTCCTAGGTTCAAATATGGCCTCACACACCAGCTGTGTGACCCTGGGCAAGTCACTTAACCCCCATTGCCTAGCCCGTACTGCTCTTCTGCCTTGGAGCCAATACACAGTATTGACTCCAAGATGGAAGGTAAGGGTTTTTAGAGAATAATAATAATAAAATAAAATAAAAGATTGTGTTTCTGGAGAAAGACAGAGGAACATAAAGGGAGGCAGATAGAAAAAGAGAAGAAAGAAGGAAGGAAGAGAGGGAGGGAGGGAGAGAGGGAGGAAAGGAAAGAGAAGAGAAGGGAGGGGAGGGAGATGGGAGAGAGAGAGGGGAAAGGGAAGGGAAGGGAAGGAAAAAAGAGAGAAATAGGGAATAAGAAAGAAGGAAGACAGGGAAGAAAGAAGGAAGTAGCAGCAAACAGCTGCCTTATATTTTCCATTTCATAGCCTATTTTATGGGTGGCTTCCTTCTTTCTCTGATGTCCAATTCAGATGAACCAGGGTGTTTTTAAAGAAACACAGGGTTTTTAATATAGTATTTGAAGGTAAGACTGGGCCTGGACGTTGACACTCCAAATTTGGACTGATTCTGTATCTTTTGGTATAATTATAAAAAATAGAATACTTGGATTTGGAATGGACACATACACCAATGCTTCTAATTTATCAATTAAAAACTGTAATATTTTTCTGGATCTACACCATCAGTCAAGAGGTATCAATTCCTGATGCTAAAAAATATAACATATTGTATATATTTATTTGTGGCTTTCCTCCTGTGACAAGCAGGGTTGTTTTTGTTTTAACCAGTTAACAAATAGAAACATAGGGTTTTGATATAGCCAAAGTCTCAAGGCTGGTCATAAGCTTTCTCTCAGTGAATCCATTTTCATATATGGTGTTTTTTCTCATTGAATAAAGAGATATTGGCTCAAGACATAGTCAATTCCATCTTTAAAAAATGATGACCATCTGATGGAATACTATTGTGCTCAAAGGAATAATGAACTGGAGGAATTTCATGGGAACTGGAACAACCTCCAGGAATTGATGCAGAGTGAGAGGAGCAGAACCAGGAGAACATTATATACAGAGACGGATACACTGTGGTACAATCGAATGTAATGGACTTAACTACTAGCAGCAATGCAATGATCCAGGACAATTCTGAGGGACTTATGAGAAAGAATGCTATCCACATCCAGGGGAAGAACTGTGGGAGTAGAAACACAGAAGAAAAACAACTGCTTGATCACATGGGTCAATGGGGATATGATTGGGGATGTAGACTCTAAATGATTACCCTAGTACAAATATTAATAATATGGAAATAGGTCATGATCAATGACACATTTGAACCCAGTGGAATTGCTCGTTGGCTACAGGAGAGGGGTGGGAAGAGAGGAGGGAAAAAACATGAATCATGTAACCATGGGAAAATATTCTTAATTAATTAATTAATTAATTTTTTTTAAATGATGACTATCAAAGATTTGGGGGAAGTCTTAGAGAGATAGCAGCTATGTCTCTAAACCTGCTGTTTAGAAAGTTCTCAGAGCTTAGAATCATTCTGCCATCCCATTTTTAGATACTCAGATCCTTGAAAAAATATCTAAAAGCAGCCCAAAAGAACATCTCACTGTCCTGAAAAAATGAATGATACTGGCATTAAAGCTCAGAGGATAAGATGAACAGCTGATATTTTTTTTAAAAAAATCTAATCAGGAAGCTACCTTTCCTTTATTTCTTACCTAACCTGTTCACAAAGCTTGCTATTTGATGTGTTCGAGATCAAACATCAATCATCTCTTCAAGAGGGTCATACATAGATCTAGGGCTAGAAGGGTCCTCAGAGTACATCTAGTTTCACCTCATCCTTCATTCCTCTGGATAGCTCTCTTCTGACTCTTTGGACTTCTTTCTCTCACTTCTTCCTATTCCCTGCTTTTCAACTTCCTTTAGAATGTAAACTTCTTGAGGATAGGGGCTGTCTTTCTTCTTGCTTGTATTTGTATTTACAGTGCCAGATCTATGATGCAAGGGAAAATTTAAGGGAAGGAAAATTTCACATTGGGTATGAAATTTCACATTGGGTATGAAGTCTCCATGACTATATCAGCCAGATGATTCCATGTTTTCTACAAAATCTTTCCTGACAACTATACTTTAATATCTCCTTTCTCCTAACACTTATGGTACAGAAAAAAAATAATAATAGTCTATTACATGCTATATTGAGTGCCCCCCCCCTCTTGTTTCATGTATATATCTTATTTCATCAACTTTATTATAGTCAGCTCCCTAAGGCTGGAGAATGTGACATTTTCCCCTAGATACTCCCCTAGGCTGGGCACAGGCCTGGGCCCACAACAGGTGCTTAATAAAGACTTGTTGATTTAACTTGCTTTTGAAGGACCAAGAAAAATATCATAAAAGAAGAGCAGCCTGACTCAATTATAAACAGACAAAATCCCCAACACACCCAGAGCATAAATGTTACCACCCTGGCCTCTAAGGAGGTTAACCTCTGCCAAAGGACAAGACAAGGGCTGTGCTCTGTCTGTTCTGGGAACTTACATTAATACTTGAGCACAGAAATAATCTTTTCTCTATGCCAAGTCCCAAACCCAAAACACAAAATCATTGCCCCTGGATTTGTTGAGGAGTGGCACTGAAGTGAAGGCTCCCTTGGCTCCCACACAGTGACAAACCCAATAAGTGCTAGAACTGCTTGAGAAAAGTTATTTTAGACACACACACACACACACACACACACACACACACACACACACACAATTTCCATCATGATGCATATGGAATCCGCCTGCCATGTGTGACCTGGACTAAGAAACACACTGAAGCTGACTGTTTGGAAGAATAAGTCCAGTGAAGGATGTCTCTCTGAGTGTTAAATGGGCCCTTGCTGTATGGAAGGCGCTCAAGGAAAAAGATATAGACACTGGACAAATCTGGTTCTTTTATTTTTTAAAAAATTAATTAATTAATTTGGAATGTTTTTTCATGGTTACATTATTCATGTTCTCTCCCTCCCCTCTTCCCACCTCCCTCACAGAGCTGACAAGCAATTCCCCTGGATTATACATTCATTGGGTCTTTTAATCATGGGTCCTTTTCTCCCTCCTCTTTGGTCATGACCTCTTTTCTTCCCATATACTCTCCCTAAAGGTCACCAGAAACTTTCTATTGCTGTCCCACCAAGGCTTACTATCAGGTAAATGAAACTGCTTGAAATATTAACCAAGAAAAGAAAATGTCTTCAAATTATCTAAAGGCATCAGCTTTGAGAGTAAGTATCTGGAGCTGATATGTAGACTCATTGCTCTTTAATGATTTCCAAAAAACCTTTCATCAAATTCATGGCTGCCACTGACCTGCTACACTGTTCTTTCTCTGACATTTTTCTCCTTTAAAAGCTTTTCCCTGGCTTTATGAAGTGGCTGGTAGAAGATGGATTGAGATTTGTGAAAAGTAAAGAAATACCATGTTCATTTCCCAAAAGAGGTGGTCAAGAAGAGTTGATTGAGCCTGACCTGGGCACTAACTTTTACAAGTAAGCTCTTTAACTCCCAATGAACTCAGCACATGCTATGGTTGTATTTCAGAGACAATCACACTACTATAGTCTGAATTATATTCCCAGGTGATATTGCTGAACAGCTAGGTGGCACAGTGGCTAGAACCTGGAGTCTGGAAGACCTGAGTTTAATTCTAGCTGCAGGCATTTATTAGCTGGGCAAGTCACTTAATTCTGTTTGCATCAGTTTCCTCATTTGTAAATGGGTTGGAGAAAGAAATGACAGACTACTCCAGTATCTCTGACAAACAAAAAACCAAAAAAACAAACAAACATGAGGTCTTGGGGAGTCGGAAAGGACTGAAATGAACAAGCAATATTGCTTCCATTTCTCTCTCTTTCTATCCTAATTGAATATATTCATACTTTTAGGTTTATAGGTGCCCATGCCTTCTTTACAATATAATTACTTCTCTTAATATTAGCCTTGCTTCTTTTCAGCATACCATGTATATTCATAGATTATAAATTCTTGAGGTATATGGACTATAGTGTTTTTTCTTTGCATCCCCAGCTACTGAAAACAGCCCATTGCATATAGTAGGCATTTAATAAATTATTGTTGAACAGAAATGAAATGAATGACTTGTAGCCCTACTAAATTTATCAGGTCTAACTCTACTTAATTTAAATAGAACTCCTACAGAACAAAGAATTCCAATATTTCAGAGTTGGTAGGTCATTTTGTTCAATCCCTTCTAGAAGCATGAATTTCTCTCTTAGGTCTTAACTCCTAGTGATGACCAGGGTGGAAAACAAAGACTCTATGGAAGGAGTTCTCTGTTCTGTATTTAGACAACAAACCTGAACAAGAAACCAGAGAGTCAGGATTTTAAAGGCCACTACTCTCTTCTGAATATTAACTCATTCAGTGAGGTCTAGTTGCCTTGCCCTGTAAGGATCAATGACTGAAATAAGTGTATGTATTCACAATGTCTAGGAAAAGCAAATCTTAGAAGAATAAATCTACTTGCTAAGATCTTATGGCCTGTGTACATGACTGAAGATCTATTTCCCTGATAGTTTTATGAGAAACAAATGAGGAAGACTTTATCCTTCTCTGAGAAGTCTTCCTAAGGACCTATTTAAAAATTAACTTAAATAATTGGAGGGATATGCATTGTTCATGATTAGGCCATGCCAATGTAATAAATATGATGATGCTACCTAAATTAATTTGCAGATTTAGTTCTGTAATAATCAAAATACTTCTACCAAAGGGGATACTTTATTGAGCTAGACAAAGTACAATCCATTTGAAAAGACAAATGTCCTATATTTTCAAGAAAAATAATAAGGGGGAAAGGAAAATAGAATTTCTTGTCCTCAAGTTCTATTATCAGCAACTATCAGAAATATTTATTAATTGGTTAAAACATAGAAAATAGATCAGTGGAACAGATTAAACAAAGAATTGGAAACAATAAAATTCAACACCAATGTTTGATAAATCAGAGAAGATAAATTACTTGAGGAAGAACTACTTATTTGATTAAAAATACTTATGGGAAAATTGAAATGTGTTTTGACAGAAATTAGGTTTATACTAAGATATTGTGCCATAAACGACAATAAACTTAAAATATATATACCATTTAAATACAAAAGATCATACTATGAAAGCTTTGCAAGAAAATGAAATCAGGTGCCTGTTTCAAATATGGCAAGAGAGACTGGATTCTAAAACAAACAAGGGATATAAGCAACCAGAAAATACAAAATATTCTATTTCTGATTGCAAAGGGTTTGGATCCCAAACTCACCTATGACACTAAATATGTGACTTTGGGCAAGTCAATCTTCTGAGTATACAGTTTCCTCAATTGAAAATATAAGACTTGGAACTAGATGGTCTTAGTCATTCCTTTGACGTCTAGATTTTTTTATCCTAAAATTCTAAACTCAGAAGCATACAAGTGAAAAACTTCTGGTATAAGTGAAATCAATGAAGCTAAGAAAAGCAGGAAAAGCATCAAATGGGATGAAATTTCTGCATTAAATATTTCCAATAAGTATGAATTACAAGGTATATTATATAGGAAACTAACACAAACATATGAAACT
The DNA here is from genome assembly GCF_027887165.1 of Monodelphis domestica. Taxonomy (NCBI): domain Eukaryota; kingdom Metazoa; phylum Chordata; class Mammalia; order Didelphimorphia; family Didelphidae; genus Monodelphis; species Monodelphis domestica. Next base: position 438,180,334 of record NC_077227.1, read on the forward strand.
AAGAATCCTCCATTTATAGGTGACTAATGATGAACAAAGAGTCCTCAAAAGAATAATCACAAACTCTTAATAAATCATTTTAAAATTTGCTCCAAATTACTAGTAAAAAGAAAAATGCAAATCAGAATTACTGGTTTCACCTTAAACCCATCTTAAGCCCATCTTGGAAAAGAAAATACATGATGGCACTAAGTAACGTTGGCAGGGTTATAGAAAGATAAGCACACTAATACATTGTTGGTGAAACTGTTGATTTGTTGAGCCATTCTAGAAAGCAACTTGGATTTATGTTTTTCAAAAGTATGAAAAATAGCCATATTTTTTTGAACCAAAGATCCCATTGCAAAGTGTAGATTTTTAAAATGTCAATGATAAAAAAGGTATCATTTACACCAAAATATTTGTAGTATAAATTTTAGAATAGCAAATAAATAAAAAGTAGATATTAATTGATTGAGGAATTTGTTATATGAAAAATTATAAATATAAAGAATTCAGAGAAGCCTGAGAAAAGTCATATTAACTGATGAAAATTGGAAAAAAATAGTAGAGTGCTGTAATCATAATAACCAAAACTGACTCTAGAAAAGAGGTGAGAAAACGAACACTTCCTATTTTTTGCAAAGATGGAGACAGGGTAGAGAATATTGCATATTTTGTCATAAAGAATTGATTTGTTAGTTGGCTTATGGAACTGATTTTTTTCTTTTTCTTTTTTGCTATAATGGATAATTTTCTGGGTAGGTAAGGAAAGAAGTATATATTTAGAAATGAAACCAAAAGATGCCATCAAGATAAAATGAAAATTTAAAAACAGGATCAGATGTTTAAACCAAAATAATGAATCTCTAGGAAAGGGCAAATATTTTTAAACAGAAGACACTTTTGACTTCCTTCAAATCACCACATGAGTAGTAACTGACATCAGGGTACAATATAAACATCATTGAACTTGGAGTCAAAGGACCTGAGGACAAATTATGTCTCCAAAAGTTAAAATCTCTCTTGAAATGTTTCTTATGACCAGTGGTATGTTAGTAAACATTTGACAAGCAGTTCTCAGAGAACGGATGCTATCCACATCCAGAGAAAGAACTGTGGAAGTAGAAAAAGAGAAGAAAAACAACTGCTTGATCACATGAGTCAATGGGGATATGATTGGGAATGTAGACTCTAAATGATTACCCTAATGTAAATACTAATAATATGGAAATAGGTTCTGATCAAGGACACATGTAAAACCCAGTAGAATTGAGCATTGGCTATGGAAGGAGGATGAGAGGAGAGGAGGGAAAGAACTTGAATCATGTAACCATGGAAAATTTTTCTTAATTAATAAATTAAGTAAAATTAAAAAAAAAGTTCTCAGAAAAAAAGGAAAAAGTACAAATGATACACTTTAAAATTTAATCTACATTGATAATGTTTTTCCATCACTTTTCAAAATCTAGAAAATCATAAAAATAACAAATCAAGGCCTGATTTGTAATATTTGCTAGTTTGCAAAGTATAAATGTTCACACTGAAAATTTAACAATTGGTTCTCATGAGCCAGTTTGAACTGGCCCAATGTCTCATCTACTCTAGCATGGGAAGTTTTTTTTTTTCTTTTTCTATAATATTAAGAAGGTCAAAGCTCCCCACAAATATATAACTAGGAAAAGAAAGACAAAGTCACTAATATTCCTTCCTGGTCAATATCCATGAGCTAAATCCATTTCTTCATCCCCAACTATGATCCCTGTCCTAGGGGGCTGGAAGTGTCATGGAGCTGATAGAAGGGGAAGCAGACTTTAGGCTTGGAAAACATTCTCCCTTACAATAGCCCAGAGTTCTAAAGGGGTAGTATAACACCCAGTAACTATCCCAACAATACAAACACTGGAACCAATTTCTACTCAACCTCTAATTACTATATCGACATTACTTACCTATACATGAGTGCACGCGTGCACATGCACGCACACACACACACACACACACACACACACACACACACCACTGTTGGATGCCACTGGTCAAATGGGAAACTGAATCCATTCACCCTTCTCTACAGGGGTAATTTTGATCATGTGGAGCTCCCTTCCTCCCTCTAGTCTGTCTTTAGAGTGTATCATCAGAAGGGCCAAGGAGAGAGTGACAGCCCAAAGAACTATGCTTCCTTCAGCTAGTGTTAAGTGCCTACTTAGTTCAACCATTGGTGCTCTGAGGCAAAACAACAAAGAAATCACCAATCACTGATCTGGAAAGCTTCCCAGATTATACATCTGCCCTTCTAATTTACACCTCTGAGGATGATGCTGACCAGGGAGGAGGATTAGAGACTCATTTTCTCTTTTCCTCTTTATCTATCTGTGGGGGACTCCCCCTGCCCCACTTCTCGCGCGCTCTCTCTCTCTCTCTCTCTCTCTCTCTCTCTCTCTCTCTCACACACACACACACACACACACACACACCTTTTCAAAAAGAAAAATAAATGGAACTTTTAGTGAGCTAGCTTTAAGTTAAATTTGCAAGATAAAACTCCTGATTGTCAGGATATCCACATCTGAATGTTACAATCTTCTTCCTTTTGCACATCAAACTGGTTTTTTCTTTAAGTGTGAGTTAAAACAGGGAGCCCTTTGGACAGAGCCCTGTGGTTCCTGCCTATGCTTTGGTTGTCTCTCTTAAGCAATTTCTCTTTATAGGATACCTAATGATCAGAAGGAGCAGGTGAAGTTTCACAGAAAACTGTGAGATTCACAGACTGTCCTTTGGGAGGGAGAGGAGGAATCTCTTTAGGTACCAACAGAGAAACTGAATGCCAGACAGCATAAGATGAAGCTAATTAAGCAAGGAGTGGCCAGAATATTCATAAGTGGCAGAGAGACTGGGAGTGTTACAGATAAAAAAACCTAAGAATATAGGAAGAACTGAGTTCAAGATCTTACTTCTGTTGCTGTTAACCACATGAGCAAGTGCTCTAAGCAATTCTGTAAGGCTACTGGTTGTTGAGCAGGTACCAATCTGGATTGGTGGAGAACTTCCTCCTCTTAGAGTTTCCTATACCAGTGAAAGCAAAAATCTATGCCCAATTCCTACTCCTGTCCTTAATAATTTCTAACTGATACAGAGATGGGCAATAGAAGTGGGAAAGAAAAGCAAAGAGAAGAACACAGGAAGATCACCACCATTCCTCTTATCCTTTGGTGGGGTTTAACCCCACTACCCTACTTTCAAGGGATTGGTTATGCCCTCCTGACCAACCTTCCTTGATTTTTCCCATTACCAACCTGCCTCCATTTCTCACAGCACAGACAGGTAGGAAGAGATGATTAAGTTTAGCTAGGGGACTGCAGTCAGGGATGGTGAAAGGAGAATATCTGAGCTCAATTTTGAAAGTCTTAAAGTATTAGGGAATGTTAAAGTTGGCAAAGACCTTAGACATCATCTAGTCACACTCATTCAATTTATAAAGAAAAAATTTAAGACTCATTATGGTAGAGAAACGTATCTTTTTTCTACCCCAACCTTTGAGTTATGTTATTTCTCCTCTCTGTCTAATATTGGAGCCCCTTGCTATCCACCCAACAAGGCACACACTGAAGGGCTATGTCTCCTCCATCCACTGCTCTGTAAACTAGAATAACAGTCTGTATATTCCAATTGTGAGAACCCTCCTTTTTATTTGCTTTCTTTCCAATGGACCTCTCCTGTGAACAGTCCCAAAGAAATGAAAGTTTTTGGAACATTGCATTTTCTACTTGGCAGAACTTAAAATTCATGTTAAGTAAGGTCTCTACTACTTAAGGCTGGTATTATCTTTGGCCTAATCTCCTGCTAAAGTTGAAGTAGAGCTAGGAAAACCAGTGACCTAATGAATAGATTTCTTTCTTTCTTCCTTTCTTCTGTACTTCCTTTCTTTTTATCATTTAAATGTTTTCTGCTATGTTTCATAGGCTGTCATAAACAAGTAAGTTATGAATCAATCTAGAGTATATCTAAAGGCAAGTAGGAAATGAGCATTGACCAGCCAGGAGTAAAGTAAACACAAATACTACTTGAGGAGGAAGCTTCAGAGAAAGACCTCACAAATGAAAATGGGAGAAGGAATCATAGAAGATTAAGAGGAAATTACATTGGGTTAAGGGAATTTGTGTACCCAACCAGCCTTCTTTTATCTTTGGTAAAACTACGGTTGAAGGAATTTGCCTTTTTCTATCACCCCATGTCCTTTATATAAGGTCCCACATAACAAATACACCTTTGACTTAAGTTCACCAGGAATGATCTATTTCTACAAATAAATTTATAAGCTTTTCTTTTGTCAAGAAACAAAAACCATACTACCCTTTTTTACCCTAGCTTACAAAAAGATTAGACTCAAATGCATTGCCCCAGTTCACTAATCTTATCTACTGAGTGCCTGAGACCATCTACTACTTCCTTTTAATACTCTCACTTCTATTTGATCACTAAATCGTCCACTGTTTTTATATGTAAATTTCTTCAGTTCCTATTAGAAATAAGAGAGCTATAAACTTTCAATAATTTTATTTATTTATCTATTTTATTAATAGAATTTATTTCCAGGTATCTCAGTCCCTCTCTCCCCTCCCCACACTATAAAAGGCATCATCCAGCAAACAGATATGCATATATACATATCTGTTTATGTATATATATATATATACATACACATATCTGTTTATGTATATATATATATATTTTATGTCTTGTGTATTTCCATTTTTCAGTTCAATTCTCTGGAGGTGAACATTTACAAGTTATTTATAAGCAATAGTTTTGCTGGGTCTAGGGTTTTTTAGTTTTTTAGCTCTCTGAGCATAATTCCAAATTGACCTCCAAAATGGTAAGATCAATTCACAGTTCCACCAACAGTGTATTAGTGTCCCCACTTTTCCACATCAAACTCTTAATAAAGTTGCATTTAACTCATATCCCTAGTCCCAAATAGTACCTATCATTCATTTGCATATTTATATCAAGGTTTAAGGATGATAATCCCCTTGGCACAAAGCTTAGTATTCACTAAAACTTAGAAGAAGTAAATAAAAGATTTCTTTGTCAATTTCAAAAGCTCTTATCTGCATTCTGAAGGGACTTATAGTATAAACTACATATTAAAAATATACTGTGGCAGACAAGCATTAGCAGAGTTGAGACCATACCATGGTGAGATAGCTCAAAGGGCATCAGTCAGTCAAGCAAAATGAACAAGGGGGCTGAGTCAGAGTATCTGATAAAGGAGATTCAAAGTGAGTAAGATCCCAAAACAAGAAATCAAGACTCAGAGGAACCAGTGAAAGTGGAGAGCTAGATTGGACTCTATAACTGGGGATAGCTCATTGTTTTTTAGTTAATTCCTATTATCTAAGTCCTTTCTTCCCAACTAGCCTGTTAGCTCAAGAACAAAAACCATATTTTCTCATATCTCCCACGTAGTAGCTAGAGTCTAAGTGGGAACAAAGTGAGTATTCGGTAAAATCTGGATGACATTGAATTGGAGCACTTTGGCTCATGCTCTCTAGAATAAGATGAACCTCTATGGCACTAGGACTAGGCCAACAGGAAAAATGGAAGGAGCAGAAATGTTTTACATATAAAAGAATGTGACCACTTCTTATAATCTCAATGATAATGTCCCTAGAAGACTTTCTGTACTAAGGTGTTAAAAGCTAAGTAGTGCTAATGAGAGCATTTCTGGATAACTCTATATTTGCAATAAATGCTTCTTGGCATGGCAGATACAATGACAGAACTAAGAAATCTCCAGAGGATCTACTTTCATTTCCAAATAAGCATGGTATTCAACTAAATTGGTGGTGTTGACCCAGTCAGTTGCTAGATTATCTCACCCAAAGAGGATGGGGGAGAGCAGATGAGTAGGGAGTAAGCCACTAATGAGACCTATATTAAGGCATAGGGATTATGAATTGGTTACTCTTCCTAATTCACTCAGTCATTCCTGTATTGCTTAGTCTTTGGTGGTGGGCAGTTAGCTCCAAATGAATCAACTGTGTCATGACAGCCAAAAAAAAAGCTAATGGGATTTTGAGTTTTATTAATAGAGGTGAAATGCCCAGAACAATGGGGGTGATAGTCAGGTGGTCCTGTGCCCTGATCAGACCACATGTGAAGTACCACATGAGGTTCTCATTTTAAGAAGAACATTGACAAACCAGAGGATGCATAGAGAATGGGAGACAAGATTGGAGAACAAACATCTTTCCTGCCAAAAACAGTGAAACAGCAGAAGAAATTGGGAATGTCTGAGGTGGGACAGTGGGGAGATATGATAGCTCTCTTCAAAAATCTGAAGAGCTATCATATGGAAGAAGAATTTAGACTTGCCTTGCTCAGTCTGGGAAACTAAAACAAAAAGAAATTGGTAGAAGTTACAAAAAGGACATTTCTCAATGTAAAAGAAATATTTATATTTATATACATCCTAATCAGGATGTATGTAGGATGTATCAAGTTTTCCATCCCTAGAGTCTTCAGGTGGAGGTCATTTGACTACTATTTTTTAAAACTCTCACCTCCTTAGAATCAATACTAACTACTGGTTCCAAGGTCAGAAGGGTGAGTAGTAAGGACTAAGTAATTTAGAATCAAGTAACTTGTCCAGGGTCCCACAGCTAGGCAGTGTCTGAGGGCAGTTTTGAACCCAGAACCTCTGTCTCCAGGCCAGCCTATCCACTGGGCCGCTTGAATATCTTCTTAGCTGACTACTTGTCAAAAATAAAAAAGAGGCGATTAACATTCAGGTACAAGTTGCTCTTGGTAAACTCTGAGTTACTTTCCAACTTTGACATACTTTGATTCTAGGTTTATTTATGAATGATTAGTTTTACCATTTTAATTGAACCTATCAATCCATTCAGTCAAACCAACAGCTGGCTTAGTGAAAAGATCAGTGAGGCTGATTGTCTCTGTATAGACAAAACAACTGGCTAATTGAGAGATTCCTTTTCATTTTTTACTGGTAACTTTGGCACAGTGTAGACTATGGTTGGACATTCATAGGATTCTTTTCGCTGGAAGGGATTCTTAGAGACCATTAACATCAATCTCATTCATTTTACAGATAAAGAAACTGAGAGGCACAGAAAGGTTAAGTAGCTTGTTCAAGATCATACAACTAATAAGTGTCTGAAGCAGAATTTGAACTCAAGTCTTCCTGACTTCCAACACTGAATACACATCACAAATAGTGTCAATCTCAAATACAAATGGGGCCACTCAACTCTACATAAGAATTCCTATAGGTCACATATTGGTGTAGAATATAAATAGTAACATTATATTCTATTGTATTTTAATTCATCTTGTTATGTATTTCCCAGTTTCATTTCAATCTGCTTTGGGTTCACTCAGAAGTGTTATGGTGGATGGTATAGTTAATGCCACTGCACCATACCATCCAGCTGCCTAAAAAAATTGATTCATTCCACTGAAGTCAAGCAGACTGAACCACTTGCTGCAGAAGATTTTTTTTTCTCTTTCTATTTCCACCTATTTCTCCATATTAGCTATGACCTCAAACAGAAACAGGAGCCAGAAAAATAGTTTGGAGGAAAAAGGAGAATATCCTTTCAGTTCAACTTCATCTCTTTCCCATTAGCACAACCACCACAAGGGCAAAGACTATCAGTTATCTTTATTTCTCCCCTAGTGGTTCATATAGTATTTGGTACCTAGTGGCTTTTCAATTAAATAACTTATTTGTTGAATGAAGTAACATTAGCTTTAGTCAGAAAAGAGCTGAGCTATTTCCGTAATCTGAGGATTCTGGTATTCTCACAAAAGTGTGGGCCCTGGGGCAGCTAGGTTGTTCAGTGAATAGAGAGCCAGGCCTGGAGATGGGAGGTCCTAGATTCAAACTGACCTCAGAGACTTCCTAGCTGTGTGACCCTGGGCAAGTCACTTAACCCCCACTGCCTAGCCCTTTTCCTCATCATTCTGCTTTGGAACATATTGATTCTAAGACAGAAGGTAAGAATTTTTTTTTTTTAAATCATGGGTCAATATACAGGAATAATAATAATAATAATAATAATAGTGATTAACATTGATATAGAAATTTAAATTTATAAAGTACGTTTTGTACAACAACCCTCTAAGTATTATTATTTCTCACTAAAAGATAAGAAAACTAATATGCAGAGAGGGAAATTGACTTCCCTATTGTTACACAGCTAGTTAGGGCCAAGAGTTGGAACAGGGACTAGGGTTTTCTGACTCCAAGGCTAGGATTCTTTACATTATGACTTGGGAACTCTTAATAACAGTAATTCCTATTTCTATTGAAATTTAAAGAGTTTAAAAAATATTTTCCTCATGAAACCCTGTGAAATAGATAATCAAGAATAAAAATCACCTTTACAGAAAAGGAAATTAACCTTACAAAGGTTCAATGGCTTGCTGGCGGTTGCCCAGTTAGAACATACTGCGACTAGAGTTTAAATATTTTCTAACTTGAGATGCAGCATTCATTTTACTGTACTATGTCACCAAATAAGATATAACCAATGGCCCCCAAACCTTAGTCTTAAGTTTCATGTTCTGTTGGAAATTCAGATCCTACCATAAATTTCCTGACACAGGTAAAGCTTTTGTTTAGAGATAAAAACAACCTGTTGGATTTCTGATGGCATGAATTTATTTCTGAAGTTACTTGTGTCTGGCCCTATCTGTTTTCTTACACATGAAAAGATAAATCTGCCTCTGATTCAGTAACAGGATCTTGATGTTTTAATTCATTTTAATATGACTTTTCAACGCCAACATTCTTCAGATCATGCTACTCAGCTGTAAATTATAAAATTCCAGAAATCTCTGAAAAAATAAAACTGGGGTCAACTGTAGGGCAACAGAAAGACGCAGGAGGGGCCTGCAAACAGGCTTTCTCATATTTACTGGTGAAGATGGTGAAGGGAGCATCAGTGAAATGTGTGTCCAAAAACAGAGGTGGGTCAATCATGTCAATATCCCTGAAAGATCAATTCATAAGCCACCTCCTGCATAAAGTCTTTCATGATTCCCATAAGCTGTTAGCATTCTTTCTCTTCCCCCTATTAGAAGTTTCTTTGCATATATTTTGGATTTACTTATATATGTAAACTTCTTGAGGGCAGAGGCTGTTTTGTTTTTGTCTCTGAACACTCCAGGGAACTAAGCACAGTGCCTAAGCAAAGTGGATGTTTAATTAAATTTAATTGATATAATGGAATCAAAGTAGAATAGATGGACAGCCTTTCTGATCCATTGATATCAACATAATTATCAAAAGATCTAAAAAGAAGGTACCTACTAGCTGGGACATCCCATCATAACCAGCTCACAAGAACTGACTTAAATTTTCAGCATGACCATTTATACCTCTGAAATCAGCAAATGCTACAAGTTGGGCCTTGATTTATTGATTTGTTGATTTCTAGACTTAAGAAAGTGATAGCAAAAATGTTAATCATCATAAATAATAATATAATAAATATATTAAAAAATAACATAAATAAATAAATAATAATAAACATCATAAATAAAAATTAAAAAATAATCATCATAAACATATGTTCTGCTTACAGTTTCCAAGAGCGTCAGGTGTTAAACATTTACCAGCACACGCCTGCACTAGCCCTTTGGGCAGGTCTAGAATCAGGGGTCATGGATAGGCCACACAGAATGAGAAAGTGTGAATGATCTCTGATCTTTACCATTTGGGAAAGTGCCTACACTGAAAAGATCATAGTTCCATTAATGTATAAGGTTAAATATAAATGGAGATATTTGTCTTCCTACTCTCATTCCTGGGATGCTGGGTTTTCATCTTGTCCCGAACCAGGCTTTCCCTCCCTGCCTACCTCCCATCCCTATATGGACTGCCTTTCCTATTACAATGTATAAGTTCCTTACGGGAAGGGTCTGCCTCACTTTTATATGTTTCCATAGCACTTAACAATGTGGTTGGCACATAGCAAACAATTTTAAAATGTTTTCATCGGGTCATTCATTTCATTCATGACTCCAGTTTGTTAACACTTAGAGCCTCCTTCAACACTGAATCATGGTCCTAAGCATTAATAACTTCCAAGCCTGCAGAATTTGTTTGTGATAATTGGACAAATAAGAATCTTTCAAAAGCCATAGACATCCTGAATTTACAATAATGTTTTATAGGCAACGAAAGTAAAGGGTTAAAACTGAGTAATGTCATGTGAGATGTTCTAAAGTACATCTTCATCATTCTTTCTTCATTATTTAGGACATCTTACTGACACAACTTGCTTTGTCTTTTTTTTTTTTCATTCATGGATTACAGGTTGATATTGCAGGGGAGAAGAACCATGTTATTTCCCACAACAAATTTCTTGATTCTCTAGTCAGATATTGGATTTGACTTAATTAATCAATAATTAAGCATTTATTAAGTGCCAAGATGTGCCAGGCACTGTTAGGTGCCAGCAATATAAACAAAACATCCTTCTGCTTTGATGACTTAGGCCTATCCTTTCTCTGGTGCTGGCCTTCCTGGACAAGAAGACAGTTTGATCTTTGCTTTTCACTTCTCCCAAAAACATGTCACATGGTAGGTAAAACTTGAGGATTACAAATATGTCCTTTACTTCTCTCCAAAAAACTTCAAGTGGCTAGATACTCCCTATAACTATGTTTTGGGAATAAGAACACTCAGAAGAAAGCTCTGTATGGCACAACCAGGCTTTCCTCTGGCAACCTTTTCCAGCCTTAATTGACTTGAAAATGGGTATATTTAAATAATACACATGTAAAGTAGCAATTCAAATAGTAGAACTCAAGTCCTCTGATTGTAAGCTTGGCCCTCTTTCCACCATACTACATTGCCTCCCAATGCCATATTTGTATTTTATCAGTGTATAAATAATGGCTCAGTTCCTATAAAACTAAATAAGTTACTTAACCAGTATTAGTTAAGTATGTGGCCTCCTTAGCTCAAGTACCCCATCCTACAGAAGATTTTTCTGATTGTCTCAGCTTTGAGCATTCCCCATAACCTATAACTCACAATTAACTTCATCTTATCTTGAATTTACTTATCCATACTTATTTCTCTCCAAAAAAATGTAAGTTCCTTGAAGGAAGGAAACTAAGTTGTTTTTTTTTCCTATGTATTTCAAGCTCTTAGCACAGTTCTTAATAAATACCTACTGAATTAAATTGAAATAAAATTGAATTGCAAATATATATTAACTTTCTGACCCTGAACATCAGAAGAATTTGCTTGTTCCAAGCATAATCCCCATATCACTTGGGAATTGGGAAGGGTTTGAGAGGTCATTTAGTCCACTCCTTTTCTGAATGGGAATCCTCTTAGCAACATCTCTGAGGAGCAGTCACCAGATCTTTTCTTGAAGGAAGGAAACAAATACTTAATAAGTACCTACTACAAACAGGTTGCTGTACTAAGTGCTCCCAAAAAAGCCTGCAAGGTACCTGATATTGTTATCATTGTTTTCATTCTTGTTCAATTGTTTTAGTTTTGTCTGATTCTCCATGACCCTATTTGGGGCAAAGATATTGCAGTTGTTTGCCATTTCCTTCTCCAGCTCATTTTATTGATGAGGAAATTGAGGCAAACAGGGTTAAGTGACTTGCCTAAGGTCATATAGCTAGTGTCTGAAGCCAAATTTGAACTCAGGAAGAAGGATTTTCTTGGCTTCGGGCCCAGTATTCTATCCACTGAGCCACTGAGTTGTCCATATAAATGCTGCCTACTATTATTGCTATTAATATTATTATTATCTCTGAAAGCAGCCAAAGCACCCATTTGCATTTTGGCAGCCAAATCTCCCTGTTGACTCCTATTTAGTTTGCCCATTTGCCTTTAACTTGTATGTTAGAAAAGCAACTTACTGCTAGCCAAGTAATGTGTGCATTGAAGCATCTTAGATCTTGAAGGAGAAACATAGTCACTGTAAGTATCAGAATCAGCATATAATGAGGACATAGTCTCAGCACTGCTCATGCTAGAACCTAGAAGTGTTTCTGAAGTCTTCTTTCATTCCTTGAGTTACCTGGCATTGCATTCAACTAAAAATACATTTTGTCTTCTAGACTTCAAATAAGCATTAGGGATTGGGGCATTTTGGTCCAGTTTAGATTATTTTAGCAACACAACCAGGGAAAAAAAAGCTACACACTTCCTTTCCTATTGGATAAAATCTGAGCAAATTAGTAAGGGAGAAGAAAGGATGATGACCTCACCCTCCTTCTTCCAAGGAGTCATATTGCTCAACCTGAAACCATCAGGAGCCTATTTCCTATGATATCAGAACCAAAAGATTATATGATAATTTCATGTTAACATAGGATTTCTAATTATATTTTTCTTGTTTCTTTTTTTAATTTATTAAAATTACATAAAAAAAGGTTTAAAGGTAAAAGGAAGAGATTTTCAGGCCAAATAAGGTGTGAATAGAAGGTTTAAGATGATGTAGTTTAAATTCCCTCATTTTTTTTTCAAACCCTTCCCTTCCCTCTTAGAATCAATACTGTGTATTGGCTCCAAGGCAGAAGAGTGGTAAGGGCTAGGCAATGGGGGTCAAGTGACTTGCCCAGGGTCACACAACTGGGAAGTGTCTAAGGACAGTTTTGAACCTAGGACCTCCCGTCTCTAGACCTGACTCTCAACCACTGAACGACCCAGCTGCCCCCTTAAATTCCCTCATTGTAAAGAGGAGAAAACTAGGGTCCAGAGAAATTAAGCAAAAAGACTGTACTCAATTAGAAATTGGTGCTCTGTATCTTCTCTCATATTTCCCAGAAAGAGAGTGGGACAATTCCATACTCTTGGATTTGTGTGGAAAGTTCCCAAAGCTGCCTAGTTAACTGGGCACTGCTTGACTACATGGATAAACACAAATGTTGCCTGAGTTATTGAAAGTTCATGTTCTTTCATGAATTTCAGTTTGGTCATAGTTAATATTGCATCTCTCATACAGTAGCCAGAGAACTCGATGAGCTATCACTTTTCAAACTCTTGAGAATCTGTATGTCTCGGTTAATAAATAATTTCATTAATAATTAAAGTTAATAAATAATAAGGACTAAGCAATACTAACAGCACAAGGTGAAACCTCATAAGGTCCATTTGCTCTGTATCATTTTGATATCTTTCTTACAATTATCCCCTTCTATCTTCCCAGGACACTCTCCAGTTCAAAACTCCAAGATGTATCCCTTCCTCTATGGGTTAAATCCACTCAGCTTTGGGATTCTTCCTCCAAGGGCTGAACTGTCCAAATTTAAATGTGAATACAATCTCACCCTATATGCTCTATCTAGCCAGTTCCAAAACATCTTTCACATCCATGTGACCCCAACACCTTGCCAAATGCCCTACCACCACTTGCTTTTTACACCTTGCATTGAGAATAGTAATCAAATCAATATCATCATGGCTCCTTAAAAGACTCTGATAATCCTTTGCCCTAAGGTTCTCATCTATCACTCTGATGAATCCTCTAGCCAAAACTCTTTTGCTGGGTACTACTGCCTTAAAAATACTGTCATTGATTTAAGAATGAGCTTTTTTTGAGAGCAGAGAGGATCCTACATTTTTGTATTTGTAACCTCCAGAGCCTGAAAAATATCTGATACTTGATAAACAGAATCCTTGAGAGGGAAATACTAAGTAATTTATAAAGTATAAATAACTGCAATAATGATCATGTCATGGTGATGATTTTTCCTTCTTTCTTTCTTTCCTTCCTTCCTTCTATCGTTCTTGTTTTTTCTTCACTCAAAGCATCAAAGCTCCAACACTTTCAGTGATCTGATCCTTGATTCCTGCTTATTTTCACAAGTTCCCCTTTCTCTCTCCACCAGTCACTCTAATGAATTAGAATTGACATTATTTGTATAATTTGGACATTTCTTTTTTGAGAATGACAGACTATTCTTGAGATAATAATAATAACAATACTTTATGCATATATAGAGCTTTCTAATTTTTAAGCTTTTACATTTATTGATAATTAGTGATTTATCTTTCTAAGGTATTTAATGACCATATATTCATTTTTATTAATCCTATATATCCTTAGTTATGTATGCATGGTCTCCCCCAATAAAAGGTAAGCTTCCTTAGGGTAGGTATTGTTTGCTTATTTTTATATGTATCCACAGAGCCTAGCAGAGTATTTGGCACATGGTAGGCATTTAAGAAATGCTTGTTGATTGATTGATTTATAATCTTATTTGATTTTCATTACACCCTATGCCATTATCAGGAAAGATTTTATCATTCATATAGTATAAATGAGAAAACTAAGAGCCAAAGAGACCAAGTGATTTTTCTAAGGTCAGTAGCTGAGCAGAGACTAGGTCCTAGAGGTCCTTGTGTTCTTTCCCCTACACTAAGGTAGCTCTTGAGATCAATGGAGACAATTTTGGATTTCATAAATCCAGGGATGGGCACCATTGAATTAAGGCCTTCAGGATACCTTACATCACAGAGACAAGAAATCCCAATGGCTGAGCAGATACAGACGGCATATTTTATGACATGTAGCACTCTTGGGGTTAGTTTAGGACAAATGAAAGGAAACATTGCCTGAAATCCTAATCCCCAAAGTGTTACTTTACACAACAGGCAGTAAACTTAGGAAATGTGTTAGCCCAAGAAGTAATACCAGCCAAAAAATATAGTTTCCCCAAAGGTCTAAATAAATTCACGGATGACAGATCCACAAGAGTTTATGAAGGAAAACACAAGAGAAGCTACATTGTATAAGAGGAAAAATACTAGAGGAGGAGTCTGCTGAACCAGTTCATGAGGTATATAAACTTGAATAAATCAATTTTCTTCTCTGGTTCTCTGTAAAATGAAGGGGTTGAATGACTTCTAAGCTTACTTCTAACTCAATATATGTCTTTGTAAGTCCTGACTCTGCCACATGGGGCCTTGAATAAATCAATTCAACTTTCTGAGCCTCAATCTCTTCATATGTAAAAAGGGGAGAATAATATTCAAGCTACCTACCCAAGAGAGTCATTGAGAGGAAAATACCATGTAATTTGAAAAGTACTATAGAAATGTGACCTATAAAGGTGATCATGGCACAATACTACTATTTTGAGATGAATTTAGGACCAAAGAGCAGAAAAAAACCTTAGCAATTGTTTTTTTGGTTTGTTTTGTTTTTTAAACCCTTACCTTGTGTCTTGGAGTCAAAACTGTGTATTGGCTCCAAGGCAGAAGAGTAGTAAGGGCTAGGCAATGGGGGTCAAGCGACTTGCCCAGGGTCACACAGCTGGGAAGTGTCTGAGGTCAGATTTGAACCTAGGACCTCCTCCTGGCTCTCAGTCCACTGAGCCACCTGTAGCTGCCCCCAACCTTAGCAATTGTTAACCCAAACCCTTCATTTTAAAGATGAGCATACTGAGGCCCAGAAAAGGAAATAATTTATCTAAGGATATACAAGTAGTAGGTAGCAAAGCCAAGCTCTCAAATTTGAGCCCAAGTCTCAGCCCCTTTAGACTTTCCCATATAAACTATTATGTTTCACATTAATTTCTTGGCTCCCTCATCCAAGACAGGCTAGTGAATTTGCTGGGCCATGGATCTGACCCATTATAGCAGTTTTCATGTTCTTTTGTTCTCATTATTTGGGGCTGTCCCCTTTCTGGTTATGGACTTTCTAGGCAATGAGCCAGCTTGGTTCATGCTTTCCCCTTCTCTCAGACACATGGCATATGTGCCATAACACTGCAAGGCTCAAAAACAAAAAGCTTCAAACCATGAGGAACCAAGCCCAGGATATTTCCCCATGGGAATGAAAAAAAAAATCACAGGAGGGAGATTAAGTCTTTCCGGACTGCAGCCCTTTACATCTAACACCCTACTGGCACCAGCCCACCCATCAGGTAGCAATATATATTGTTCAGACATGCATTGTTTGGGGACTTTGCAAGCTTTATGATGACAAGGATCATGGAAAGGATGGCAAGCAAATCTCTGTGCTTAGTTTGGCATCGCATGTGTTGCAGGGTAGAGTTGCTGGACTTTGCATCCTGCCTCTTCAGCACATTTAAATGGAACAATATTCATTTTTCACATTAACATTAATAAGACCTGTTATTAGAGGGGTCAAATAAGGCAATAATAATGACAGAGTGAGATGTACAGGCAAAATTAAGCCCCCAGTGGATAATAAGAACTGGCAGGCTTAGAAACAAGGAGGACCAAATTTGGCTCATAAAGAACTCTATGGATGGGAATAATAGCGGCCATAGATTTGCCCCCATGAAACCTGAACAAGAATACCTCTCATACCTCTGCCTCCAAAGGACTCAGATCTGGTTATATTTCTGGAGATTTTAGCTTCTCACCAATAAGAAGCTCAAATCTCAGACCCGCAAAGTTTCTTTTCATAGGTTCTGCACTATTCAGAGCATTGTTTTCCAGATGGCGCCTGACAATGGCTGTGCCAGATTCTACAGCTTAAGTAAATGTTGCCATCCCCCAGCTTCTGCCAGGAAAAGATGGAAGACCCGGTCGATTCTCCTGGCTCTAGTGATCCCTTCCCACAAGAGATCAGAAAGCCCCACATTGACTTGGGCAGTCTTTTTGGAGGATGGACACTTCCAAGGCCCTTTTTCCTCTCCCCATCTGCAGGACCTTCTGGCTGAGTTGCATTCCCTGAGAGCTGCCAACCCTCAATCTACAAGGGTAGAGGAATGAACTAGCCAGATGCCAACAGAGGACACTATTCAGGAAGAGAAGGTAGATTATCAAGAAGGGAAAGGAAGAAAGCCCAGAGGGTTCAAATGGCATAGTATCAAGTCTGATCATGTCTAATTTAGGAAGTGTACCCATATTCAACTTTTGAGTCTCTGCAGGTGTTTCTCCACCTTAACATTACAAATGTCTTCAATATTGACAGTGATTCTGCTAACATTCATTATTTAGGTGCAAAAGAAGAATTTTCACAATTGCCCCCCCTCTTCTCTCTCTCTCTCTCTCTCTCTCTCTCTCTCTCTCTCTCTCTCTCTCTCTCTCTCAATCTCTCTTTTTCCTTTCAGCTAAGGTTCTCCCAATTTTCTTTTTTACTATAATCTAGATAAGTCCCCAAGGCTAGAACTCAAAAAACATTATAAAGCGAGTGAATAATAATCAGGAGTGGTTAGTTTTTTATATAGCCCTTTAAAGGTTTGCAAAGTGTGTTGGAAATGATTTCTTTTGACAATTATAACCATCCTGGGAGGTAGGGGGTCTTATTATTCTCATTTTAAATAAGAAAATTTAGGGTCAGAGAAGTGAAATTACTTTGCCTGGATCACACAGCTAGTTAGCCCCAGAGGTAAGACTCAAACAAGGTCTTCATGACTACCAATCTAACTTTCTATTCTGTTTGGCAAACATATACTCCCCCTTCTCCATAGATGATCTCCAAGGGCAAATCTATAATCTTATGAATTCTCAGGGGCCGCTAGGGGGCACAATGAATAGAGCTCTGGGCCTAGATTCAGGAAGATCTAAGTTCAAACCTAGCCTCAGATACTTACTAGCTGTGTGACCCTGGGCAAATCACATAACCCATCTGTTTCAGTTTTCTCAGCTTTAAAATGGGGGTGATAATAGCCCATACCTCCCAGGGTTCTTGTGAAGATTAAATGAGATGTCCCTGGCCACATAGTAAATGCTATGTAAACATTAGTTATTATAGTAGTAGTAGTAGTAGTAGTAGTAGTAATAGTAGTAGTAGTAGTAGTAGTAGTAGTAGTAGTATAAGGGAGGTAGAAAATTAACCTTTGCTAAGGTATTAATCAGTGATAAAACTTAATATAGGGTTTTTCCAAGGAATATTTTCTCTTGAATATACTTTAGAGCATCAATCCAAAGGTATAAACATTAATGGTGAAATTTCAGCCATAAGCCAGCCAGCAGAGAATCTATTTGAAGGCACCAGGAGGTCTTTTAGTCACCTCTAAAACTAACCCAGTCATGAAATCACTTATTTTGCAAATATATATGGCCAGATGGAAAGGACCAAAGATACTTAACTTCAAAGGTTAACATGAAAACAGGTCTGTGGATAGATGAGTCATGTTCTCCAAACAAAAGGGCAAACAAAAGACAAGCAGGTGCCACAGACACATCTATTGAAGACCCTGAAAAGAAAGGTCTTGTCATCAAAATCCTTGGCACTGTCAAATGTTGATATGATTTTATCAGTGGAAATGACATTAAAGAGGAAACATTTCCATCTGTTTTGCTGCTACACCCTGAGGACCATGGGACCTTTCCATCTGATTTGCATCAGAAACCTTCCATATGTTGATTCCCTTTCTTGTAGAATGTGAGCTCCTTGAAAGCAGGAACTGTCATACTTTTTCTATTTGTTTCTCTAATGCTTAGCACAGTGCTTTGCACATAGTAAGGGCTTAATAAGTGCATTCTCCATTCATTCATCCACTCTTCATTGCTTATAAAATAAAATCTACTAAATCTTTACCCATTTCCAAAGAGATATTCAAAAAAATCACCCCAGAACTTCTCATTTGAGTCACTGGAATCATGAGGCTAGCACTCCACATACTATTTGAAAATAGATTTATTAATTTGTTGCTTCATTGTTGCTTATTTAAAAATAAGCTGTGTTCTCTTAACATTAAATTCAGGTTGAAATTGGTATTTCCATTTCTGAGTCCTGTGTACAAATAGAAAAAGTACAGCCCTCATGGAGTATATCAATCTGTGGAAACCTTTATGAGCATTTATTGATTCTCCCTCCCAACATTCTTAGATGAAATGCCATAAGTAACATTATACCCATCTTAAGAATGAATAAACTAAGGAGAAGAGGTTTGGACCACTTCCCTGAGTTGATAGAGGGGTTTAAATGTGAGAATCAATGTAAGATTTCAAGCAACTTGACCTTTAAACTAATTTTCAGCTAAGAATTCTATCTAAAGAAAGTTTGGAGTCCAAAAGGATAAGTATAAATTCACCACAATTTGGAAATAGACTGAGAAAGCAGTCGACTTTATTTTTTAAAGGTCTGAGGAGTGAGTGCAGCTTTAAAACCATTACACCCTGCACTACTCATGGTAGAGACTGTTAAAGTTGATACAATTTCACATTTTCTAAAATGCTAACAGGGAGAATCATCATACAGCTGTATCAACCTTCAAATTGTATCTAGCACTCCCCAAGTAATTGCTACCAAGAATATAACAATAGAAAATTCCTTTAAAAAGTTGACAAACTTGGGGTCAGAAAAGAGATGAGCAAATACACCTTTTTCCATTTGGAGAACAATGGGCATGAAATGCTGCAGATGCTGTAGAAGACAATCAAGGAGTCTACTGTTTTTTTCTGAACTGTTCAATGCTCTTGTGTTTTTTTTTTAACTCTTTGTGTATCAGAGAAAAAGGATACGTTTGGAAATGAAAGTGATGTAAATATAAAAGCCAACAACAAAACTTAAAAAACAAACAAACAAGAAAAATTAAACTGTCTGGTGGTCAGTACTCCACACTATGGTCCAAAAGGAAGTATAATAAAGATAAAATACAACTTTTATAATTTTTAATATTTTATTTTTTATTTTTAAATAAACTCTTTTAAAAACTTCTTATGGCCACTTTTCCTATGTTAATCAATCAACAGCTACTTGGGATATTTATACAATAGTCTAGGATCACTGGGAATAGGAGGGAAAGGAAGGAAGGAAGGAAGGAAGGAAGGAAGGAAGGAAGGAAGGAAGGAAGGAAGGAAGGAAGGAAGGAAGAGAGAGAGAAAGACACAAGGAGGGAGGGAGGGAAGAACCCAAAAGAGAGGAATCTTAGAATGATTTCAAACTCAAAATAGTTTAAGTTGGCAGGCCTGGAAGAAGCCCACAATGGATCTAGGGAAGCAGAGGGATAGGACCCTCCACTTTGACCTCTGACCTTTCCTCAGGCCCTTGCACTGGCCAGAATTCTCTGAGAATCTAGTGCTGAGCTCCTGCCAGGTTATTAGCAGAGGCCTGTACCCACAGCAGCTCTTCTGGAAATGCTTTTGCAAATGTCTAGATGTACACAGCTTTAATACACACAACTCAAGCTTCTGTAAACCTCCTACAAACAAGGAGCAGCATGTACAATATTCCATATCAGGGTTTGAAGGTGCATATGGTGCTCAGTTATAACAGCTGAGCTTTAAAAAGTACAACTTCTCATCTCACTGAACCAGAGCCCAGAAAAGGAAGGAAAAAATAAAACGGGGGGTGGGGGATAAAGGATGGGGGAACCCTTCTACATTAAATATTGTTTTTATTATAAATTTCTATTTATCTTCTCAAAAGGATATTTTGCCAATCTAAACAGTATTCACTGTTTCTAATCCCCAAGATTATCAGTTTAACTCTTAAGTAGACAGAGATGTGTTCATGATCATAGGATTATAGACTTGAAGATAGGTGGGTAAAAAGTAGAGACAGTCATGGATAGAAAGTGAACATCTAACTCAGAAAGATGGGAGCTTAAATCTTGTCTCTGACACATGTTGGCTCTGTGACCCAAAGCAAGTCACTTAACCTGCCCCAAGACAGCTCCTTAAAACTATTAGTTTCAGAATAAGTGTTGATCTGTCCTGGCAGAGGGAATTTCTTCTGTATCAATGAAATTGCAGGTAAAGTATAAAAACTTTAGAAAGTAGAATGTCCCTCCCCCAACCAAAAAAAGAAAAAAAAAGTTTTGTTTTGTTTTGTTCCTCTGGAATGGCCAGGTGAACAGGAAAGTCAACTTTGGGAGTCCTTCCTTCCCTTCCCACCTTCTGTCTTTGCCTTTTCTATGGCTCTATTTAGCCCCAAAACATGCAGGCTACTTGATGACTCACAAAGCCTGAAAGAAATGGGACTCACCAAGCCTATTCCTTCCAGTGAGATGAAGTGTCGACATGCCTTACCATCTGCTTTGTAATTATTCCTTAAGTTCTTCTAGGCCTTATTATCTACCCTATCTCTAGGCTTCCCAGAGCCCTGGCACTGCCATCTGACCTACTGATGAAACCTAAAATCCCTGGACTTTGCCACCTGCCCTGCTGCTACACCCTTTAGGATTTCTGGGCCTTTCCATCTGTCTGGCAACTGGGCTTTCTATTATGTGTTGTCTACCCCAGTTAGAAGGAGCTCCTAGAGAGCAAGGACTCTCTCACTTTTCTTATTTTTATCCCCATTGTTTAGGCTAGTAGTGCCTTTAGTACCTTGTCAAGAAGATACATCCAGGCCTCCAGGTGGAGACGGGCTTGGGAGGGCCAGGAGTAAGCAAGTTTTCCTGGAATGCACAAGAAACTTTTACTTTCTGTTTCTGATGCCGATAATGACTTTCTTCAGCTTTCCAGCCAACTTCCCGCTTCTCCCTCCCTAGCCCCCTGTTGCTGCACGCCATCCCCCAGCTCCAGTATAAAGTTTGGCTTTTGCAGCATGAAGCAGCTGGGCCAAGCTACCAGCGAATGATAATGACCTCAGAAATCTGCTGTTAGCTCGACAACAATAGGGTGCTCAGTCTACTGGAAAATTGTGTTCATCAGCTAACTCTGCTCAGTTACTAATTGACATTGCCAAATATTTTAAGAACAATTGGAATGCACAAGCAAAAAAAAATGAAGATCTTAATCCTCAGACTTAATTTTTTTTTTGGCCTGTTTTGTTTGCTTGGAGCAGGGGATGGCTATCACAAAACTAAATGGGGGAGGGGAGAGAAAAAGAGGGAAGAAGGAAAAATGGCAAGAAAGAAAGAAAAAACTATCCTATCACTCTCTAGCTTATGTATATGCACGGATGTCCTGTACAAAAGCTTCTGATTTGTTCTGTCATTTGGGCCCAAATGTGGTCTGAAACTCATTGTTAAGGAAAATTCCACAAACAAAAAGAGATATCACAAGGGTTCCAAGCCAGCTGGTCAAATAATTCTTGCCCACCTCTAAATACTAAACAAGAAGTAATGAAGGTTAACAATATTTTATTTCTTCTTTGCCTCCCCTGATTTCCATTGATCATGTAAACTTGGCCTACTTTATTTAATGAACTGGAGGGTCAATGCATTCAATTACCCCCTTCCCACCATCAAGACTTCAATTATCCCCACACCAAAATTATGGGAAAATGCAGAAGGTAACTGCCCTGTTGGATATAATGAACAGTATCGTTTCTTACTACATTAAGTTTTAATTATTCTGTGTGCTATTTCCGAAGCAAAATCTGAAGAATACAAACTTTTTTTCTTTTTTTTTTTTGAGCCAGAAACAAGATAGGCTGGGATGCCTGCTTTGATATGTTTTTAGGGGAATGATGCAGAGATTAATTCCATCAGGGGGTTTGCATGCAATCAGGCAACCACAACCAGCATCAGACAAAAACATATGTACTGTTTTCTACATGTCAGGGAGGGAAAAGTGTACTTCTGACTTTCCTGCTTGCCAATAGTTTTCCTTTGTATTGTCTGAGGAGACAGGAATGACATCCACTTTTGTGTGGAATTATTGGGAAGTCAAATAAACAAAAAAAATGATAAAAACAAAAAGAAAGGGACAGGGAAGCGATCTGGGTGTCGTCTAGTTCTGTCCATTTTCTGTTAGAAAATATGACCTCTCAATTTGTCAAAGGTCCTAGTTTTAGCAGTTGATCTTAAGCTTAGTTCTCAGCAGTCTGGAGAGCTAGAGAACAAATACATTTTCTGGTTCAGCGGAGTCATTTTCACATGTTCACTGATTCAAACATTCTTTTACTCACATAACAAACAGCTGCATACCACATTAGCCTAGCCAGTGACAGTCACACATCTCGGCAATAACTGTTTGATTGCAAACTTGACCCTTTCTTCTTCTCAGCCTGAGCAAGACATTTTTAAACAGCCACTCGGTTCCCAATCCTCCTTTGCAAAGAATTACATCAGATAACAAAAGACTTCTCTGCCACTCATTGTAAGCCTTCTTCTGGAGATCTGTTCTAAGAGGCTCTCTGTAAAAAGGTTTTTTATGATGAATTCAGAACTACTATCATGTTAAGAGCAGCGATTTATAAAGAAGAATTCATTGGTTGAGATCTGAAAAAAATAGTTTCTCAGGCCCTACTGACCCAGTTTTCAACAAAAAAGAGAATCAAGTGATGCAAATGAAGTTTTGAGACATTGTTACGCTGTCTGAGAAATTTGTAAAACCCTCCGTTTTGTAGTAATTTCTTAATAAAAGCCTCAATAAGTATTGCATTCTTACTTACAGGTCCAAAGACTTTGGTTTTCACCTCACAGGTTTCTCTATAACAGGTAATGGCAAAATGCCAATTGTGCTACATTGAAAGATATATCTAGTTTAATATCACTTATGCCAAATCGCATTTGTTTTTTGTTGCTGTTTTTAAATAAATTGGCTTGCCAGCCTTAGTTGAGTGTTTTTAGCCCAAGAAACGCTTAATGCCCTAGACTTTGGATTTGAAGTACATCAAGGATATAATTGTTGTTTTTGCATTCATTTCTAGATTATTCCTGAATCTGAAATAGATGTCTTTTAAAGAGGAAAAACTTTTTTTAAAGGTCAATCAGAAAGGAATCAATCAATAGACACATTTTATATACTGATTCAAAGGTGAGAATAAAAAGTCAGTGGATAACTCCAACTGTAGTTTTTTGTTTGTTGTTTTGTTTGTTTTCCTCTGGGACGTATACACTCTTGGAGTCAGAACACCCATAGAACTGGAGAAGTGAGAGCAGATTCCTTCAACACCGTATGTATTTGGAAATAAAGAAAATGATGGAAATGGGAAATTAGCATTGGCTATCACTTGGCCAGAAGGTGAGAAAGACAGGGTAGATATATCATTTACAAAGCTGAGCATTTGGTATTAGGTTGAACAGAAAACATCTTTTAGTTTTCAGCCCGATTTTCCATTTTCAAGGAGTTCTTTAATTCAATCAATGTCACATCAAGGACCTTCCCCAAATCTCAGAATGCCAGGACTCTCTCTCTAGTTCTACTCCCCAGGTTTCTCCAATCCAATATTATCAGAACTGAACTACCTGACAGGAGAACCCTGTCCTCTGAGCCCAAAGAAAGGCATGCCCACTGTTTGACACAGGGTTATGGATCTTTCCCTTCAGTCCCAGAAAACAGCAAAGTTTTATAAAGTACTTTTAGTATCAGGCCATGAAAAGCGGAAACTAATCCCTTTTATCTTAGCACTTTCCAGTCACTAAAAACAATTTTAATCACTCTCCATACTATGAAATTAGCCCCTACGTGGTACTCGTGCTCCTATTTAGAATTTTCTAATGTGTCTCACCAGTAATAAATCGCCAACAAGGCTATGGCTCCTAGAGTAGACAGTGTGTTTCATGGGTATTTAAACAACAGCATTAAGTACTATAGGAATCTGTGGAATGTGGAGCACAGATTTATGTGTCTTAAGAGTTCTTTACTGGTTTGTAATAAGCCAGCAAACTAACGCTTTATTTTTATATTAATTTTGTCCTCAAAGTAGGGTATGCTGAAGCATGACAATAACAACAAACTAAACTGGCATATACTTAATAACTGTAACAGCGAATTGCCTCCAATACTAAAATATTTATCGAAACGGGGTAGGGATGGGGGTGACTAAAAAGAATTAACCTCGACAGCCTGCTACCAGATCTTTAACAGTGGGCAATGTAATGCCTTAAGGTACCTCAAACTGTCTTTCATTTTCCAGACTTAATGGCTGATTGCAGAAATCAATGTTGCCATTAGTAACAGAGTATTTGTTATGGCATGATTTCCTCTGTTGTTAGGCTTGCAGAATGATTACAGTATTAGTGAGGTGCTTTCCTTATGAAGGGCTAGAGATAGAGCATTCCATTTGCTATCCATTAGCAAGTGGCTTTGGAAATAGGGACAAAACCAGAAATCTTACCTGCCGTGATATGAGCTTTCATAGACTAGGACTTTTTACAAAAACGGATGCGGAAGTTCAATACCAAGTAGACATTTATGAGAAAATGTTTTTGGTGACGAAAGGGTTGTTATTCCATAGCCTACATCAAAAGTGAATGTGAGATGAGATACAATTTAAGACATGAGTCTATATGTTTGCCTTTGATAGGTTCCCAGAATGCAAAATGGCTCAGTGAAAAGTAATATGATACATATAACAGAATCTCCCAATGAAATGGTTCCTAGATTTAGAGAAAGAAGGGACCATGGAGATATCTAGCCCGACTCTTCCATTTTATAGTCATGACAGAGAAGGGATTTGAAAAGATCCTGTGAACCCTTTCCATTGCTTCATGGATATGAATCTAGATAAAGAAAATTACACTGGGGAGAGAGTTGTTTCAACACTTAAGGGATGGTCCATTTGGGAGAGTTGAGCGAATAACTGGAAAAAAATGGAAGTGCATCTTTAGGGGAAAGATTAGTAAAGCCCCCTCTCATCCATAGCTCAAGCTATGGATAGTCCAAGGAATCCTGAAAGTTCCTTATTCTAGAATCTCGTGGGAAAGGCCCTTAGAGATCTTTCACAGGTGAAAACAGGACAGGGGTGAAGAAAATCAAAGTCTAATGTTTCAAATGAACAGTGCTCTCCAGTCCTAAATGAAGGCTAAAAAATGATAAGATAAAAACTTCTTTAAGGCATAAAAGAGAGTGAGCAAGGGGTCAGATGACAGGTCCTTAAAAATCAACAAAGTTGATACAAGACAATGAAAGAAATCATATGGAGTTTCCATTTTGAAAGGCCTAGAGATCATGATGAGATACTGATAAGCAAAATTTGAGAAATCCTTCAAACTCTGGGGCTTTCTATTGAGAAATGCTTTCTTCCCCCCCCCCCCTCCAAATGGAAGCCAACCTACCTGAGGAAGATGGTGATGAAGGGTGTGGGCTGTCTTCCTGAGCACTTCCGGTCTGAGAAAGGCCCCCACCAACCCCACTCTCCTCGGTAACATTGGATGAGCCTGGTGTAGTGGACCGGCTCACTGACTGTGATTCCTGGTCACTGCCAGAACCCCTTCTCTCCTCCAGGCACCCTTGGAGGACCTCTTCTTCAGCTTTCCTGTCCCGTTTGTGGACTCGGGAATGGACGACAACTTGGTGGTAGGTTCGGAACACTCGGCCACAGTCTGGGCACTCAGTGGGCTTCTCCTTCATGTTTCCATGACTTTGCATGTTGTAATCAAGTCCCTGGTTGAGACCATGTGACAAAAAATCTCTACTGCCTTCTAAAGGGTCTAGTTTATTTGGCAGGTCTCTTTGATTGCCCATTTTAGTGCTGTGAACCAAATCAGCAGGCATTTTCTGCTTGGAGCCATCTGTTCCTACTAACACATACTCCCGCTTCTCCTTATCAAATAGAACTCCAGCGTTTGCCAAAGTGTCTTCATGGTTGCGCTGTATCTGCTGCTCTTTAGACAAGAAGCCATGTTCCATGGCCATCCCTCTTGCCATGAGCTGCCAGGCCTGATAGCTATTCACTGGGTCCATCTCCGCTGCTTTGGCAGCTGCCTGCAACCGTTCTATGCAGCTGGACTTTAGTGGCGGCACCAGGTTGAGGCAACCCAAGAGGGAATGTTTGTCCCCTTCACCAAGGCTGTGGCCCATGCCTGAGATGGGAGACAGCAGCTTCCCCAGAACCTCCTTCTCCTTCATAGGCAAGTCTCCCTTGCTGTAGAGTTGATTAGGTTCACTCAGGCTAGACTTGTCTGGAGGCATGAAACCACTCTGCAAACAGGAGAGATATCGAGAGTACAGGTTGGCATGGGCCTCCTGGGACATACCTCCCATGGGAACAGGGACCTCGGGGTCATTAGGAGACTTGTTCTTGACAGAAAGCTTGTTGAGGTGAACCTTCATGTGGTTCTTAAGGAACCAGGGTTCCTTGAAGCGCCTCCCACAGATCTGACAACAGTGCTCGAAAGAATCCTTGTGCTTTCTCATGTGGCCCTTGAGAAACCATGCCTGACTGAACACCTGGCCACACACTTCACAACGGAATTCATTGGCCGACTGCTCTCCACTTCCATTGGAGCCCTGGCCTTGGGCAGATTCGGCAGTAATATGAGCCTTCTCCACATGGCTGATCAGTTCCTCCTCTTGGGAGGCTGCAAAGTCGCACAGGGTGCACTTGTAGGGCTTGTGAAGGATCCGGATGTGACGATCCAATTCTTCACGTTTCTTGAACTTCCCCTTACAAAATGTGCAACGGAAACCCGCCGTGGGAACCACCATGTCTTCTTGGACGTTGGCTGGCTTTGGCGACGGCACCGGATTGGAGATATCAGGGACGCTGTGGTTTACAGGCAAAGCCAAGTTACAATTGGCCAGAGGGGGCTGCTGGGAGTGTGGCAGAGGCTTCACATCAGGTCGAGGCTGAAGGAGACTGCTCTTCATCTGTTTGTCCCTCAGGATAGCTCTTTCCTCAAGTTCATGAAGCAGTCGATTCTCCTCCCGGACTCTCCCACGGCCTTTGCCCAGGTTTCCAAGCTTATGGGTCCTCAGGTGTATCTTCAGGTTCCCCTTTTGGGCTGCCCGGTGGTCACAGTAGGGACACTTGAAGGGCTTCTCACCCGTGTGTGTGCGCATGTGGAGGGAAAGGATACTATTGAACCGGAATCGCTTCCCACACAGGGGGCAGGGGTATTTCCGATTCTTCCTTGCGTCGTCCTCGATGTCACTCATCTGGGACATGATGCCGAGGTTCTGGCCATTCAGGAACTGCTGCAAATCCACCCTTCCGTTCAGGCTGGTGTCAACATCACGGTTAAGCTGATTGGCCAAAAGGGCCATCTGGTTGCCAATTGGCTGGCCTCCCATGGACACGTGACTCTTTTCCTCTAGGGGTGTGGAGACCTTCTCTTCAGAGTTAGGCCTTGTCTGGAGCTCTGGGAAAGCATGACTGAGCTGAGATGTTATCTGGTGCAGCTTCTGGCTCATTGAATACTGACCATTAAGGATCGTGCTGTTAAGATGGGCCTCAGCCTCTGGGACAGCTGAAGAAACTCCAAGGCACAAACTAGCTTCCTCCATCCCTGCATGGAGAGAAAAGAAAAGAAAAAAAAGAAGAAAAAGACCATTTAGATGTGGGCAATGGTAGTTAAGAATAATGAATCAAAAGTATCTGTTGGCAGACAATTTGCATTTTAGGCTTTACCTACACATAATAATGCTAAGGAATTATGGTCAAAAAAACAATAATAAAAAAATGAATTATTAAATGCCAATTATGCAATATGGTGTTGCTCATCCAATTTGTTTTAGCGGCAGATCTTCTTCGTTGTATTTCCTATTTACAGACTGCAATTATTCATTCATATTTTAATTATTAATGTTTTACCACTTTCAATACCTAATAACAAATCAAGAGGCTACATTTCTTCCTCTCCTCTTTTCTTTCATCCCTTGTTCCCCCTCCACATCCGTTTGTCACCATACTTTATGGTATCTGCACCTGTTTGCATGAGTCTTAAGTTCAAGAAAAGTCTATTAAATACTCTCCTTTTCTTGTTTTTTTCTTTTTTTTCAACTTTTCTTTGCATTTCTCCTCTTTTCTTCAAAATCCAAATTGAATCCCACTTACAACTTTTGGTTCTATTCACTACATCGAACACATTCCCCATTCTAAGATGAAAACGGAAGTTTTATGATTTGACCAAAAAAAAAAACCCACCCAATGATGGCATGATATTTACTGGCATACAATAAAACAAGATAATGTTTTTGGGAAAAAATAAGTAAAGGACAAGCTTTAGAACAATAAAAGGGATTTTGCTTTAGTCAACAAAAAGTGCAGTAATATCTCATTAAGCTGATTAGTATGCTGCTTAGAAACAGTACTAGGTGCTGTAACACATGATTATAATCATAAAAATCCTTCAGTGTTTGCAAGTAAGCATTAACGAGGTATATTAAATTTTAAGGAGACTGCGACTAGCAGCTTTGCAAACCTCTGAGATTAAGATTTAACCCTTGTGTTCCAAAACATTGTTGTGGTGTCATTTTAAAACTCAGTCCATCAAAAGAAATATAAATTATCTTGCACTGGAATCTTAATTGATTGCTGAGAACACTCATATTTGAGTTGCTAAAAAAATATTACTTATAAGATGCAGCGGACTGTCTCTGTCCTCCCATTGGCAAGATATCCAAAGTAAAGGGCTTTGATTTGGTTTAAAGAGCTCTTTTATAGAACTAGATAAAAACCAATTAAAATCCAGGGAAGGTGCCATAGGAAGTCTCACCAAGTTTAAGCTTTTTTAATAACTTTTCCAATATACAGTAATGAGTACAAATGGTACCTGCAGTATGTGTTTTGCAGAAAATTAGAACTCAAAGCTGTTTGTTAAACACAAAGGCTCAATGCTGGTCTGCATAATTGTCCTTAATAGTTCTCTCTGCCACCTTTCTAGTCTAGGAGAGAAAACTGAATCCATACAGAAAGGAGAAAAAATTCTCTTCTAAAAACATAATGTGGAGAGAAGGTGGATTTAAGAGCTAAAGAAGCCAAATCTTATCTCTCAATGCTATTTTCTTGTCTCTCTTTCACCTGTTTCCTTTTTTTTTTTGCTATCATTGAATTACCAAACACATTTAAACATCTTTTGCCTTCCCATGCTAAAATGCATTAGCCAGCCAGGTGGCTCAGCAGTGGCAGTCAGCTATAGCCACGTCTGATTTCTGGACCAAATGACTCCCTCTTTGGCCCGCAGGGGATGAAGCCAGACTCTGGAGGAAGTACACTTGACCCAGAGGGAGGCTCATACTCCATGCTTTGCCGGGACCCCCGCCAGGCAATCTAAGAATGACATGGATGGTCTCCAAGGGGAGTCCTGGCTTCTTTGGCAGGAAGTCGGAAGCTGTGATTTCTATCTTGGGGAGGGGAGTAAAGAGAAGGGAGAAGGCAATAGAGAAAAAAAATTATATCAGGTTGGCTTTGGAAGGGAGAAGAAGTGTGATCATGGATATAAAAATAAATGTGTATACAAAATTATAAGAAAGAACAAGGATATACATGTGCATATTGACATGTGAATGTTAAAGAATGTCTCAGAGCCAGGATCTTTTTTTTTCCTCTGAGGCAGAGTGAAGTTATAAAAATTTAAATTCTAGGCCCACTTGCCAACAATATCAAAAATGACTCAGCCCCTTCCTTACAAAATAACATATCTCTAGTTGAATTGGGGAGGAAGAGGTAAGTGTATAACTTGAAACACAGGATCTGCTTGGGCAGAATTCATGCCTACATTTTAGTGGATACTGGTAGGGAACATTCCAAATACCATGCACTTATTGCACCCTTGTCAAGGAACTGAGGAGCTTTATGCCATCTATTTTGAATAAAAGTCCTCAACCCAACCTTTAGGTTATCTCTTGGACAAACAGGGATGAGAATAAACCCTGAAGCCAAATAAAATTTTACAGAATTCCACCTAACCACCTTTCTGAACGCTTAAAGAAAGTGAGTGCAACACATTTATTTTGGGAACTGCTCTCGAAACACTGCCCAGTTGGTCCACACAGAAGAAAAGAAGATGAGAAAACTGGCTTTTTTCAGGTAGATGTTGGCAAAATAACTCAAATTCAGCAAGAGGGAGCAAAATCAAAATATATAATATAGTAAGATTGCAAATAAGGTTGACTAGGGGGTGTTAAGAAGTTGAGAAAACTCCCTATTTCTTCTAAGATAAAATAAAAAAAATTTATTTGAATGAAAATAATTATTTTCCCAAAATAAAAATAAAATACGCTTTATTTTTATAAAATAAAAAATATAGGTTGAATTTTAAGGTCCTCCCACAATCTGACTCCTAATCACCTTTTTAACACTATTTTGTGAACACATACTCACATATTTTACCATCCAGACAATCTAGTCTATTAGCTATTCCCTACTCAACCCCTATTTCTAGCTTTCACATATTTACATGAACAATCCCCATGCCTAGAATGTACTACCTACACATTTTAAATTTTTAGCATTCTAGAAGGATGCTTCTAGGCTAACACCAGGTGCCAC
Source organism: Monodelphis domestica (assembly GCF_027887165.1). Taxonomy (NCBI): domain Eukaryota; kingdom Metazoa; phylum Chordata; class Mammalia; order Didelphimorphia; family Didelphidae; genus Monodelphis; species Monodelphis domestica. The sequence continues at coordinate 438,211,347 of NC_077227.1, forward strand.
CACCCTTGTTGCAGCCTTACTTGATAATCATAGTTATTAATATGCTTTCCCCTTCAAATTACTTTATATTAGAATATAAGCTCCTTGAGGGCAAGAACTGTTCCATGATTGCATTTTTATCCTAAACACCTAACAACGAGTCTAGAATGTAGCAGATATTTTATAAATCCTTGCTGATTGATATTTTTTCTTTTGCCTATGGACTTATTTTACCTTTCAGTAGACTATATGCTCCTTGAACATAGCGGATGTTTCATTTTATTTTTGGTCTTTGTATACTCAGTCAGCACCTAGCACAGGATTTTGTACATAATAGTTAAAAAAATAAAAGTTTGAATTGAATGAAATTGTCCCATTTATGTCGAATAGGCAACAGCTTAATCAGTAAGTTCCAGGTAAGTATTATTCAGATTCTTTTCAGGTATAGCATTTTATTTTTAGTCTTCAAAACTAATCAGGATCATCTGATTTTGTTTTACTAGACATGGTATAATAGAAGAGCACTGGGTTTGGAGTAAGAGAGGAATAAAAAATAGATGAGGGTGCTCAATGGAGGTGGATGGGAACAAAGTAACTGACAGCAAAGAAAAGGCAGAACAACTCAATACTTTGTTTCCATTCTCACTATCAAAGAAAATAATGTTTGCCCTGAAAATGACAGAGCAAAATTGTTAATAGGGAATTGATACCTAAGATAATAAGGAGATAATTAAGAGTACACTAACTGTCCTATATCAAGTCAAGTCACTTGAACTGCATTGCATTCTCCTGTACAGAAAGAAGAGGCAGATGTGTGATTCTTGAGCTATGGTTGGTGACACTGAAAGACCATGGGAAAAGGGAAAGTTCCTGCAGGATATGGAGAAGAACAAATATTGCCCCAATTTTTTAAAAAAAGAGCAAAATTCATTTTGCAAACTATATGAATTTGACTTAGGTTTCTGGAAAAAGCCTACCAACGATTGTCAAGGGAATAGTTAGTGAACATTTAGAAAAGGAAGAGATGATCATATAGCCAGTCTGGTTTTATCAAGACCAGTTTTTGGCAAAACTAACTTTCCTTCCCCCCCCCCTTTTTTTTTGGTCAAGATTACTAAACCTGTAAATCTGGAGGCCCTTAATATAGATAGCCTAGAATTTCACAAACATTTAATAAGATGTCTCATAATATTCTTGTAGAAAAATCATAACATAGATGGATCAAGAAATGTTTAAATGGCCATACTCAAATAGTAGTAGTTCAGTATGGTCTCCAGCTGAGTGCCCCAGTGATCTGTGTTTAGCCCTATTCTAAGATTTTTATCAATGGCTTGAATCACGACATAAATGCTGTAGTCATTCCCTCTATAAATGATTCAAAGTTGGGAGAGCTATTGAACACACTGGACAAAGAATTAGGATTTTTAAAAGATCTTCCTGGGCTAGAGGCATTGGGCTGAAGCCACTTAGGTGAAATTCAAAGAGGATACACATCAAGCCTGTAAATGAGTTCAAAAAATCAATTTTACAAGTACATGATCAGATAGGCAGAAGTGCATCTGAAAAAGATCTGAAGATTATGGTGGACTGAATGCCTAAAGCAGTGTAATGTAGCAACCAAAAAAATAATAACAACAACAACAACAATAACAAAAGCTCATATTCTCTCATGGTTCCTAGAACACAATAGACACTTAATAAATTGCTCGTTGACTTGAATTACCAACTACATTAAGAAAGGCATTGCTTCTAAGAATAAGGAAGTGACAGTTCTACTGTATTCTGACCCTCATCAGATCACAGCTAGAGTTCCCTGCTCAGTTCCCAACACTCTAGTTTCAAAAGGGCCACCAGACTGAAGAAGGATGTTGAATCGCTGGCAGAAGAGGCTCAGTGGGAACATAATTACTATCTTTAAATAACTGTATTTGGAGGGCTATCATGTAATGGAGGCATTAGCCTTGTTCTATTTGCCCTCATAGGACAAAATAAAGAAGAATGGATAGATGTTGCAAAAAGACAGATTTAGATTTGATGTCAGGAAAAAAAAAAACTTTCTAACAATCAGAAATGACTAAAAAAAGGAAGGAGGGGAATGAACTGTTTCCTTTTATTGAACATCTTCAAGCAGAGGCTGGATGACCACTTGTTGGCTACAATAAGAGATTCCTTAAAGGTATGGATTGTACTAATTGGGCACTGATTCCTTCTAATTCTAAAATTCTGTGATTCTACCATGAATTCAAATTTTAGCACAGGTACTTGCTAACTCTATGACCTTGGACAAGTTGCTTTCCAATTCTGGGTCTCATCAGTAAAAACAAAGGGATGGGACACATATCCTCCAGCACTAAATCTGAGAAAACCCAATGAATCAAATAAGATGCTAGGTCAAATACTAATGCTGAACATCTCATATGGAATGGACAAGCCATTGGTTCATTCATTCAACAGATACTTATAAATTACTTACTATGCATATGGACCTGTACGATCTTGAGAATGTCACCACAATCTCCTTGAGTTTAATTTCCTTACTTGTTAACTAGTGGTGGTGGTAAGCGGTGTCCTTTCAGACAGCTCTAAGTTAATCCTATGATGAATTAATTTACCAGTTTTGCTACTTGTAACCTATATGACTTTTGGTAAATTTTCTTCTCTGGGTCTCAATTTCCTCCAAAAGATAAGGGGTTTTGACTTAATGATTTCTAAAATCTATTCCAGACTTAAATCTTATGATTCCAGAGAGAAATGTTCATAGCAATGATCAAATCATATGTTCTAAGCCTACCATGATACCTAGCACACCTCTCTTACTGAAATATGGAAACTCTATAATGAGAATTGTCCAACACCAGCTCTGTAGCAGGGATAGCTGGGTCTCTCAACAGCGGCATTTGTTGCCAAAATGCTAGGCCATACTTGAACATTCATCAGAATTAAGGTGATAATAGCAGGGTTCAATTTCCAGGCTAAATACTCAGGAGTATACTACTGCAAAAGGGGCCTATTCTGCGTACTTGCAATCTATGCACGCCTTACAAGTGCCAAAGAATGGGAAGGAACCCCACACAAAAGACCAAAAACAAAACAAAATAAAACGTTGAGGTTACATCATTTTCTACTCAATCTGCCTAATCTCATATTTTTTCAAGATGAGGGTATTTTTAGTTTATGAAACCCACCACTGGATGCACATATTATCAAAATATATTCTGTCTCATCTTTCACATCATTTAAGGTACAGTGAGCCATTCAGCTGCCTTTGATGGTGCTAATAGTTATTTTGATTTTGCATTTCTGCCTCTGAGACTATTTCCTGTGATATCAATAACAAAAGTTTTCACTTAACTATTCCAATAGAGCACTTAATTGTATCTTTCAACTTTGAAATGAAATTTAAAACTATTAGGACACCAGAAATGCCAGCTGCTGCAAGCCTAAACAAATTTAACACAAAAACACAGTTTCATTTTGCTAGAATTGAGGGGCAAAATAATACATATATGTATATATTTATGAATAGGTCAAAAAATATAGGTTTTGCCGGTAAGTCACATAAAGGAGTTTTATCCTTATACCATGAAAAGAATAGTTGGGAAATAAAATGAATTTCCAAATAATCATTTCAGCTGATTTTTTTTTCGATCAAAGGTTGTTGTCTAGCAGAGCACAGCTGAATGAATATTCTTTTTTATCAAGGTGAGTGAAAAAATACTGCTTCTGAGACTGCTGAGCTCTTGCTGCCCACCTTTGCTGTGAAGAGAGGGGAGAGGCTGTGCTTAATAAACAAGGTGATGCTGTAAATGTCGCTGAGGACTGTAAATGAAATAATCTTTTGCCATTTATTCCTGTCAGAAGACACCTTCCTGAAAGTCAGTGAATCTCTTGGTACTTCCTACTTCTTTACCCTGCCTTGTGCTATTAGTCACTCAGAGCATCCAATCACCAACTCGGCTTCATCCAGAATACAATGAATTTTTATTAAATATATATAGAGACGTATATGTATATTTTCTATTGTTGCAGCTGAAACTGTTTAAGGTTGTTATAAGCACAATACACTCCTGTTCTGAAATACACAACACCAGACTACTGAACCTTTTCAGGGTCATTAAACAGCTGTAAACATTATTACAAAAATAAACCAGAGATTTCATGCTTACATTTTAGCCCAGAGCTTGGTGTGCTGAGCAAGTACATTTTTTTCATCTCTTACAATCAACGTTGGTGACATTTGGACATCCAAACAAATTACATCACAAATATTACTGAGGTGGGGAGGGTACTGAGTGGTATATTTGCCAGATGATTAATAGATAAACAGTGGGGCAGTATGGTTGACCTATTCTTCTTTGACTGATTTGTAGACAATGCTATTAGACAGAGCTAGAAATAGTTAAATCTTGGCTGAATTCATTAATGCAAATATGGTATTAAAGCCCAGCTGGGTAGTATGTTGATTCTGCAACTAGGAGAGCCAAGTTTGAGAATGGAATCTCACATCCTAACTTGAAAGAATCACAGAATTAAATAATTTAGAATTAGTAGAGTCCTCAGAGGCCAGTCCACATCTGAAAAGAATCTCTACTCTTATATTAAGAAATGGTCATCAAGCCTCTCCTTGAAGATCTCCAATGAAAAGGAATCTGTGCTTATTTGATATATAATCTGTGCTTAATTGATGCTTGTTAATTGATACATAGCTATTTTTGTGTGATCCAGTGCTAAGTGAATTTGCCAGACATGGCCCCAGACTTCATGTGAACTTTGGGAAGTCATTGAAACTCTCTAGACCTCAGTTTCCTAATCTGTAAAATGAAGGAATTGTAAGATGGCCACTTTATGTTCAATGACCTCTTCAGGCAGACCATATTCTTTTTGGACAACTCGAAAGGGAAAAATGATGACCTATGATGAGATACTGGAACCATCATTAAAAATATGAAAGATTTTAAACTTCTTGAGGACAGAAACTATCTCACTTTTGTGTTTGTATCATTGGTATCCTGCATGATACCTGCAACATAATCTATGCTTAATTGATGCTTGTTAATTGATGCATAGCTATTTTTGTGTGATCCAGTGCTAAGTGAATTTGCCAGACATGACCCCAGACTTCATCTAAGTAGAGGTTCCTTGGAACTGCAAGGGACAGGAGAGTAAAACAAATTGGGGGGAAGGAGGGGAATTGAGGTATACATATTAGACAGGATCCTTTTCACTAAAGACCTTCAATTAACTGAAGGATAAGGGGTACCTTTTTGAAAATTTCTATTTGGGTGTGAGGAGGCAGAACTGAAAATATTTGATAACAAGAGAATCAAAAGGAAAAGGAGGCCCATCCACAAACTGTCCTAATGTGCTTCATGAAGGAAAAAGGAGTCAGTCTGCTGGTCTTGCACAATCAAAATATGGAAAAATCCAACTAATCATATGAGTTTAGGGATTCAACCAATGCACAGAGAAACCTGACATGAGGGGAGAAAAAAGGAAAAAACAACCTGAATATTATTCTGACTTCAAGCTACTTGTGTTCCCTGTAACCAAATTCATCAAAACAACCTATTGTTTATTGTGGAGTTATGTAGGGACATTGCTACAGGTGGCAATTCTCTTGGGATCTGCTGCTATTCCTTCTACCTACAAGGCTGTGATAATCTTGGGCACATTTACTCTATCCTGTGTTTGATGCTGTCAACAAAAACCCAGGCCTTGGGTTGCAGAATCAATGCAGGACACAAGGAGCTTAATAAAATGGGTGTACTTAGCACTGGGTGCATGAAATGAAAGACCGGCCTGTGATTTATCCTTTGAAATGAAGCCCTCTGCAAGCCCTCCTTCACCTCTGACTGCTATGTCTAGGGAGATAGCACATTCTAGTGGCAAAGGAAAATTGTCAGTTTAGGACTCTTGGACACCTGCCACTGATTAAATGGAGACTGACCACGGCTCCTTTATACACTCACCATTAGTACCTTATTATATTTTTATTCTATAAATAACCAGACCAAAGTATTTAAAACTTTATTATGCACTATCTCTCTTCAGAAACTTTATCTGTGGGTCTTAGTGCTCCTATCAGATTATAAATGCTTTGAGAGCAGGGGCTTCTCTGATGTTACCTGTAGCATTTAGTGCTACATAACAGAGGATTTAGAGCGGGAAGAGACCTCCACAGTCTTCAAGTCCATGTCCTCTCATTTTACAAAGAAGCAAAATGAAGGCCAGAAAAGATTGACTGGAGTGAAGAGAGCAAGACAGGAGAAGGGCCACTTCCAATGGGGCTGAGAAAGCCATTATAAATCAGGTCATAGTATGTTGAAAATTGTATATTATGTGTAATTAGGAAAATAAAATATCTTTGAATAAAAAAAATCAGGTCATATATTGAGGATCATGGATTTCAGCTTGGAAAAGGACAGAGGTCCAACCTCCATGTTTTACAGACTAGAAGACCAAGGCTCAGAGAATAAATGACTTACCCACATTCAAATAAGTAGCAGACTTAGCATGGCACCCCAGACCTACATGACTGTGTGTGGAGCACACTATCCACTATATATGCTATCTCTCAAGAACCTCAAATCACCAAAGGTAATAGGAGGCTTTTCTAAACACAGTTTGGGAATCCAGTGCACACTCCACAGCAAAGTGCATTTAGTTTAGAACTCTGTGGGCACTGAGGATGAGTTTAATTTTACTGGGAACTCTACTTATTTACCAACCCAGATTCTTGCCCCCAGAGTTAAAGGATCTGGGTGCATATAATGCCTCAGAAGCTTGTGCCCTTGGTTATGACATTTAAACCCCCTTGGCCTCAGTTTCCCTATGTGTAAAATGAGGATGTTGGATGAGGTGACTTTCCAGTTCTAGATCTATGGTTAGTCTGTAGGTCTTTGGCTGGAATCTCTTGCCACTTCCATTTGCCATCTATACTTTCTCCTTCCTCAACCTCCCTCCATCCCTCCGCCTGCTCCAGATAAAGGGTCTTTTCCCTTTTCTTGGCCTTTCAAGCCAGGAGAACTGAGAGCTCCACCTCACTCTGAGTCTATGCTCAGTTATGACAGAACTATGAAGGGTAAGGGTTATGTTCAACTGTTCTCACTACACACTATGACAGGAAAACTCTCTACTCCTTTTCTCATTATCTTGGTCCACATCTTCAGGGCAAAAATCCTTTTGTAACTCATACTTCTCCCCATACTACTATTGTGAATCTCTGCCTTCCTGTCCTGCTGTGCTCCCTGGAATGACTACAATTTTGTTAAAAATAAATATAAATAAAGCAAAAAAGAGAGGCAGGGGGAAGAAGTCGTCCCTAAATCCAGCCTCTAGAGGTACAGTGGATACAGTTCTAGACTTGGAGTCAGGAAGAGCTCAATTCTAAGCCTGCCTCAGATACTCCCTAGTTATATGATCCTGGACAAGTCACTTAGCCTTTCTCAGCATCAGTTTCTTCATCTGTAAAATGGGAATAATCACCAACCTACCTCTCTTTAATGAGGAGAATGTATGCTCTTTATCTCTTTTCCCTATATATTCTGGGTTCTTGTCCCTCAATCATTCCCTCTCTTTGGCCTTCAATCACTTATTCTCTGGTTGCTTCCTCGTTATCTACAATCATATCTATACATCCCTTATTCTTAAATCCTTCACAATTTCCTCTAGCTATTACAGATGATTTCTTCCTTTTACAAGCAAACTCCAGGAAAGGATCAATACCTTTTACTTTCATTTTCTCATCTTGACACCCAATTCACTTCTTAATCCCTTAACCCCTTAATCTGGTTTCTGACCACCTCAACCAACTGGAAAACATCTCTATCTACTGTAAAGTTACCAAAAGTCTCTTAACTACTAAATTCAATGACTTTTTCTCAGCCTTCATTCTACTTAACCTCTCTACAGTTGATACTGTTGTCCAACTTCTCCTGGATATTCTTCTCTCTTGGTTTCCATTATATCACTCTTCTCTTGGTAATCTAGAACCCTATTTATTTCTCCTTCCTGATTGATGGTTCATCAAACATCTCATACTCATCAATGTGAGTGTACCCAAAGGCTAGATCCTGGGTCCTCTTCTCTTTCTCTCTACATTCTTTCTCTTGTTGAGCTCATCAGCTACCATAGGTTCAATTATCATTTCAATGAAATTGACTCTTGTAATCTAGAGTCCAGTTCTGATCTCTTTTCTGAATTCTGCCTGTTATATGTCTACAACCATATAATGTAACACATCTCTGTATGAATGTCATATGTATATTTCAAACTCAATATACCAAAAATTTAACTCCATAAATTTCTTTCCAAATTCATCCCTCCTCCAAATGTCCTTATTTCTGTTCATAGTACAACCTCCCCTCTAGTCACTTAGATTCACAATTTCAATTATTCTTAACTATTCTTTCTCCCTCTGTCCTCAAAGACAACCAAGTGCCAAGTCTTCCTATTCAACCAAGAACTACTTTTTCATCCATGCCTTCTGATTACTCATATAGCCATTACCCTAGTTATATTTTGTTATATCTCATCTAGATTATTTCAATAGATCCAAACTGGTCTCACCAATTCTATTCTCCCCTTTCTTCATTCTATTTTTGTTTTTTATTCATTTGTTTCTGTTGTTTGACTCTTTGTGACTCCAGTTGGAGTTTTCTTGGCAAATATATAAAAAACCATTTACCATTTCTCTCTCCAGCTCATTTTATGAGATGAGAAACTGAAGCAAACATGTTTAAATGGCTTTTCCAGGGTCACATAACTATAAGTGTCTGAGACTGGATTTGAACTCAGGAAAATGAGTCTTCCTGGCTTTAGGTCTGGCACTCTATTTACTATGCCACCTGACTGTCCCTTCTCCATTCTATACTTTATACTAATAGTACTTGAAGGTCTGGAGGCCTTACAAGTTTCCAAGAAGTCTTATAAGAGGTCTAGGAAGTAAAAATTATTTTCATAATAATACTGTAATTTTTCATTTCCAATACAGTAAATATAGATAGAAATCAAGGGATGTACTGAAGCCTACTCAGACCACCAGAAGCTAACTTAAATCACTAGATTGTTAAATTTATAGTATGAATATTTACCTCAGAAATCATAAAAAAACTATAAATTAGAACTTGATTTCTTGTTTTGCTAACTGCTCACCCTTAAGAAAGTATTAATAATGCAGATTAAATTTTAAAATATGCTATGGATACTTTTTTTTGGTGAGGGAGATCTAGTTAAACATTTATCACCATACCCCTGAATATTAGCTACATAAACAAAAGTTCTTTGAGGGGAATCTTCACTAATTTTTAAGAGTATGAAAGGTTCCTGAGAGTGAAAAAGCTTAAGATTCCTTGCTTATATAACTGGAGATTTAATATTTCTAACACAATAATCTGGCCATATTGCTTCAACTAGAAAATTTTCATTTGTTTTAAACCTGTTCCAGAACCTAGATTTCCTCTATCTTTCTAATATTTCATATTACTGTCTTTCATCTATTCTATATTCAGTCCAACTGGACTACTAGCTGCACCCCCACACTCAACATGCCACCTATTACCTTTAAACAAGCTGACTGCCATGTTTTAAATATAGTCATTCTTCAGCTCTTCCTTTTGGAATCTTTAACATCCTTCAAGGTCTAACTCAGGTGTCATAAAAAGCTTTATCTGACCCCATTCACCCCAACCCTTAAGTGTTTTTGTGTTTTTTTGTGTGAGTCTGTATGTGCATTTGTGTGTGTATCTGTTACATCCTCCAACACTACCCCAAGCAAGGTAAGATTTGTTTTATTCTTGGTATTTGTAGCTACAGCACTTTGCAGATTATCCGGGACATAGAAGGCACTTAATAAATGCTTGTTGATGACCAATTGACTAATTGATTTGTTTTCAATTTTCATTAGTGCCCAACATAGTACATGGAACAGAGTAAATTCTCAATAAAAGCCTGATGAACTGAATTACTCAAAACCAAACACAAGGAAAAGCACACAGTAGGTTTCTAATGCTTTTTCACAGATTATTGGATTGATCGTTTCTAATACAAAGCTTATGAGACACTTTATGAGGCACTTTCATTTCACTTCTGGAAATTCAATAGTTTCCTAACATGCTTTTGATCATCTTCATATAAAGGCATGTCAAGAGGGTGGGACAGGAGGCTGATTTTTTAGGGTTATCCCTATCATACTCCAGAGATCTCCTATAACATCTCTGCTCCACTCAAAGTCACAGCCCTTGGCATATGCAGTTTTTGCATCATTCGCAAAATTCAATAAAGAGCCAATTTCAAAAGCCAGCCATGTAATCAGTCGTGGGTATTGCGATTTGGTGAACAGCTGAACAGAATGTCTTTTCGGCCATAGACCATGTGTGTATGTGGGTCACAGAAGATTAAGTAAACTCGGGAAGCAAATGGTTGGGCTAAAAGTTGAGCATCTGAGAAATGCAGCTCCTATTTTTAAGCCCCCTTATGAAATGAAGAGAAGAATCATGTTGACTTTAAGGAGGCCATTTTCTCCCACCTCACCTCTTTTCTGCATAGCTGAGCCATATAACTGGGAGGGCCTAGACATTGGAACCTCGCATAAAGTATGCTTTTTTACAGCAGAACCATCATTGAAGAGAAGGCTATTTTTTTTAAAGAAACATCAAAATCTTTTTTCTTCCCACAATTCTGGTGATAAAAAAAAAAGTATTTCTATTCTCTCCAGCCTGAACAATCTTTTGCAGGAAATATCTCCTAATATAGTGTAATTGATTTATCTATGCTGTGTCCACCCCATCTGGGAAAGCAGCAAAAGTAAGCTTTTAATGAATGACCCACCTTTAATATTATATTGCAAAACTGAAAAAGATACTAGCAGTTATCATGAAGCATATTGATTATTTTTCTCTGGCTGGCTCCCTCTATCTTTTTTTTTTTTTTAACAAATTTTGTTGTGGCAGAAAGTTGGAAATTTGATCTCCTATTAATATGGCTAGGCTCACAGCTACAGTGGAGTAATGGAAGAGGAGCTGTGGACTTAGGATGCCATCTTAAAGCCTTGGAAACCCAAGGAGTCATCCCCTCCCCTCTTATAAATGCCATTACAATTGAACCTAAAAGCCTTCATTGCTTACCATAGGGATAAAGTGGGTGGGAAGAACTAAGTGGGAGAACTTACAACCCATTTCACCTCCGATTAAAACAGTTTAAATTTGAATACCACTGGACTATAGGATCATGCTTATTTCCATTTCACATGAGCCTCAAATGTGATTTGGTGCAAGACTAAATATAATGTAAAATGCACATATGCAACAGGGATCAAAGTCAGGCTGATTTTGAAATATTCATAGAAGATGGCCCAGTGAGATTCTGTTCACAGGGGCACCTGTCAGAGACATAAGCTTGGATACAAATCATCAAATAAGTGCACAAAAATCATTACCAAAAAAAAAAAAACAATCTAGGCATACAATCAGATATTCAGTTGTCGGAAGCTATTGGATGGCGGCCAATCAAGAGAGCTCAGCAGGCTCTAGCTTTAGTCTTTTCTGGTCCTTGGGGCCCTGGTTCAGTTCCTCTTGTTACTACACAGGTCAACTGTCTGTGCCTGGCATTGACTTCCCTGGCACAGACTTCTGGGAGAAGAGCAGAAACTGGTCCATAAGTTCCCTTTGACCTAAACTGCAGAAACATCTGCTGGTTGAGTCATGAGCTGCTTGTTGGCCAAGTTTAACAGTAAGGGAGCCTGCTGTGGATCAGCTCTCTCAGCAGTAGGTGTCACTGCAATAAATAGATGGATTTCAGGGGACGGAGACAAATTTCCAATGAAAGTGCAGGGAGGAAGGGAAAAAAGAAGAGCTTAATTTTACAGTAAACAGGTTGCTTAAAGAGAGAAGAACCATCTTTTGCCTCTTCTATTATATATGGAGAAGACTGAGAATATTGCCCTGGGAGGGAAATAGCTTTTAGGAATGTCATGTAGGAGCAGAAAGCAAGTGATACCATGAGCCCTGAGTGTAGAAATAATACATGGATACAAGTATCATGTCCTGATATTTCAGAAACCAAAGCAAATGCACCTGAGACTCCAGGTCCAGCCTCTGGAAAAAGAACAACAATAATAACATAGGATACATCCCATTGCCAGCCCAACAAAAATGATGAAATCAAAGATTTTATACCAGATCTGCTTGCCTGAAAAACACTGATCTTTCTTATCTTGAATCATATTCCAAAGCACCCATTCTGAGTCCCATTTCTATATCTGTTTTTTGTGAAGATTGAGTTAATGAATTAATTGATGTTATAGTCCTAATGGCTGCTAATGCAGTTAGCATGTTACCTTGCTAAAGAAACCATCCCATCTCCTCCTCCTCTACTTCTTGCTCAGGAGCACAACCCTCATCAATATGACACAGATGAACACAATTTAGTGACCAGGGCTCTAGTCCTGCACCTGGTATTATTTCACTGTGGAACTTAGAGTATCATTGCCCCTCTCTGAGGTTCAGTTTCATTCTCTGCAAAATGAAGGAGCGGGTCAGACTAGATAATCAATTAACAAGCATTTATTAAGCTCTGGCTACTTGTCAGGCCCTATAACAGAGAAGTGTTAGATAGAACTGAAACAGTTCAAACCTTCAAAAAAACCTTTCTTTGGATGGAGATAATATTTAATGTGGAGATAATATAAATCTATAGTGATCTATATATAGAAATCAGTACCAAATGACTGGGGGCATGGGGAACTATCATATAGGCTGTAGCTATAAAGACCTTGTAGAGCTTGAGCTAAGTCTAGAGGGAAACTGAAGCATTCTACCAGATAAGGTGAGGATGACATGCATTGCAGGCAGAGGGGACAGCCTGTGAAAAATATGGCAATGAAAAGTAGAATGTCATGTAAGGAACAATAAGAAAGTCAATTTGACTGGACCCTGGGGAGGTTGATGGGGAATAATGAGTAATAAGGCTAGAAAAATAGGTCAGGATCAAGTTGTGAAGTAATAGATGCCTAGTGGAATTTATTATTGATCCTAGGTGTAATAGGGAGCCACTGGGGTTTAATGAGAAGATGATCTTTTAAGGTCCTTTCTTTTCAGCTCTGGGATTTGGTGGTTCTCTATTACTATTTCCATTGTTTCATCTCTTTCTAGTCTTCCTGCTAAGTAAGAAACTCACCAGCACAGCCCTCCTTCCAAGCCATCACCATTCACCTAAAAAATGCCCAAGCTAAACATTACTGATGCCATACACCAGGGGAAACCTTAAAAAATGAAGCAATTAATGTGATTCTCCTTTGCGTGGGAGGAAATGCTATTAGTGGTTTGATCCATATCCATACCCGGCATGATCTGGCCCCTGCAAGGTCTGTATTTTATAGTTAAAGACTAGGTGCCAATTTCCCAACCCTGTCACCTTGTAATATAAGTAAACAGTTCCTGAATTCTGGATCTTTATGAAGTCCTTGTGTTCTCTTAAACTTGAATAACACAGATTGTAGGTGAGTTAGAAACTGTCTGCAAGTGGCATTTAAAAGTCAATTTATGAAAGTTTAAGCAAACATCACTCAGTTGCATATGGTATACTCTTATTTCAGCTCCAGCGATAAATAAAGAATGATCACATTTGATAAAAACATAATTATGTCCCATGACTAACAGAACCGAAGGCCATTTCAGTTACAACCGGAAAAATCATCATTCTGTTATGAATAGAATACTGCTCTGTTTCTCTTCTACCTTCAGTCAAATCTGTAATCATCAATTCTGGTGGTAGTAGAAAAAAATACCTCACATCAACTTTTGAGACATGAATTCAATTGCGCAGAAGTCAGGGGAAGAGATCTTAGACTTAGATTCTAAAGTTCCATGGGTTTAATGACCCTGGAACACTCTACCCTACTTGTAATCCCCTTCCCTCTCCAGGCTCCATTGCTGATACATCTCCTCAGACTTTCTTTACTGTGCCATAGAACCTTCTTCACCCTGGAAACTCACTCCATCCCTGGACTACTTCTCACATTGGAAATACCCTCTACCCCTTTAACCTCTTTCTCTGACTGGCTGGTTCCTCCAAAAATCTCCATTTCAAAGAGGAGGCACAGGCCAGGCCAGTCTATATTTTTCTCCAGGCTACACTCCTCACTCATCTCCATGCCATTTCTAGCATTCTCCTAATCCTTCATTCTGCTGCACTCTTTTTAGCTCCCTTTTATGGGTTGTAAAATGAAGCCATTAATTTGCTTCATATAATCTTATGAATAATTACTTCATTTTAGAATATAAACTTCTTGAAGGAAGGGATTATCTTGTCCATTGATCATGGCATTCTTAGTGCTTAGCACTATGCCTGCCATACATACATACAGTAGGCTAACTGCTTGTTGATGAATGGACTTGATCCAACAACGCTAACCTAAGGGGAAAGACACAGACATCAGCCCTCTGGGGCAGAAACTTTGGGATAGGGGAGGCTGGAATTAGTAGAAAACTACTTGTGGACGTTGCTACTGGGAGAAACAGTTCACCTGGAGCATGCCATCTGATAGCTTCCTCTTTTAAAGAGTTATTCTTTTTAACTAAGCACTTATAGGCAGGAGGGCATACTTGATAGATGGTTTTCCAGTCAGGAAGACCTGAGGTTTAAATCCGGACTTTAATCATTATTGCCTGGCTGTGTGATCTTGGGCAAGTCACTTTATCTCTCCATGCTCTAGGTGATTCTCTAAGAGGATAAATTGCAAGGACAGTGCTGATATGCTTTGATAGGCAAATTTCCTCACTGGGAGCTTACTACATAGATGAAATCACAAGTTTGATTTTAAAAAAATCTAAATGTTAAGCTTAGTTGTTTCTGCCTGCTGAAAGAGTATAAGTACTATCAGCACCCTCTAAATTTCAAAGCTTTTCTGGCAAAGACCTGACAGCCTCACCCTGCCTAGAACCTAAGTATCCTAGTTTCAATACTTATGTGAAACTCCTTGAGCTTCAGTTTCCTCATCTGTAAAATGGAATATGGCAGGAAGTTAGGTGGTACAATAGAAAAGATTGCTGGCTTGGAGTAAGTAAGATCTCAAATCAAATCCAGCCCCAGAAACTTTCTACTTATATGATCTTGGGCAAGTCACTTAACTTCTATTTGCCTATGGAAAAAATGATACACTGGAGAAGAAAATGGCAAATCCCTCCAGTGTTTTTGCCAAAGAAACCCATCCACAGGGTCACAAAGAATCAGATTTAACTGAACAACCGAACAATACTTATATAATAAACATCCTCGGATCCTATTAGGGGAAAAAAAGTTCATTGTAAATCTAGAAATACCATGGGATTGTGCATATTTGTCATCATTAACATTTAAAATATTTTTAAAACAGTGGGAATTTAATTAAAACTTTCTAATTCTCCCACAGAAGGACTGAGCACCCAAAGACAGCCCCAGAAAACAACAGATTATGACCACTTCAACCACAACTACTCTTCCAAAATAAAAAAATTTCCTAGACTTCCTTGGATTGGGTTCAGCAAGAAGGGCTCTATGTGTGCCAGGAGAGATGCCCTCACTCTAGGATAGAAAGAAAAGAGGAATAGAGATCTGGTGTGAGAACCTGGAGAAATCCAGCTGATGTAAACAAAAAAGCTGGTCTGCTGAACACCTGCAAGTTGACTACTATGTAATCAATCACTAAGGAGAAAGGCCATCAGCTCAGAAAACAATCTCTCTTGAATTCTATGTTTCAGAAAAGTGTAGCAGAGAAGGAGGATACAGTCTTTGATCTTGGGCTTCTTATAAGCTAGAGCCTTGAGGTATCTACTTACTGCCTAGGTAACCTTAAGCAAATCAACACTCTGGGACTTTGTTTCCTCATCTGGAAAATGACAGGTTAAACTATCTTTTCAAGCCTCTTCTTATTCTAAATCTTAAGAGCACGGGTGATATGGTCAGAGAATGGAGGTTACTCTTTGACTCTTTTCTCAAACAACTGCCTTACAAAATTCAAGACCTTCCATAATTTGAGCCATTATCAGCCCAACCTAATTTTCCAACATTCCCCAACACATTCTGCCCTAAGCTAACTCTCACTGTCATTCAAACATTCTAGTCATTCCTCTACTCTGTGGGGTTGCTCATGATGTCCCTCTACCTTTCTTCTTCACTTATGCATATCCTACCCATCCTTCAAGATTCAACTTAAACTTTACTTCTTCCAAGAATCTTTCTCTTATCTAGGCTGGCTTTCTATCCTTTACTTTGCTTTGCCCCTCTTGTTTACTATTGTGGAGGAAATAATTCTGCCTCATCCAAGCTAAGGCTCATGAGGAGCATGCCCTGTAAACCTGGGAATAACACTATATTGTTGTTATTTGGTCATTTAGTTGTGTACAACTCATCATGACTCCATGGACCATGGCTATCCATGGAGTTTCCTTGGTATGAATACTGGAGTGGCTTGCCATTTCCTTCTCCAGTGAATCTGCTTGTGAGGAAATTAGAAGTTAATTGACTTGTCTAGGATCATGCAACTAAGACGAATCTGAGGCTGTATTTGAACCCAAGTTCTTCTGACTCCAGGCCTGGCACTCTATCCACTGAGCCACTTTACCTCCTAGACATACAAAGCTTAAGTTGTTTGCCCAAGATCACACAAGTATCTAGGGCTGAATTCTCAGGTCTTCCTAAGTCTAGGCCCAGTACTCTTAGCTGCCTCAGACTGAAAAGCATTCTATATCTGTTATTACTATATTCTATTGGATACATTATTCTGAACTACCCTCAGTCACACTACCATGTTAAATTCTCTGCTCCATTAGTGTGCATTGCCCATTTAACTAGACCCCATACCTTGTCTGATAGCTCTCAAAAGGCCTAGCATGATTTGGGGCACACAGTAGGGGCTGCCATATGCACCATCTCCAGATGGTGAATTCCCACTGGGGCTCCTGATGCCTGCTCAGAAAGGATACGGAATAAGTTCAAGAACTTAGCACAGTGTCTGGTGAATAGTAGGACCTTAATAAATAATTATCAACAGGCTAAAATGCTCAAATGCTTTGGGATACACATACACACACACACACACACACACACACACACACACACACACACACACACACACACAAGTTCCTGAATGGATCAGGAGAGTGATGAACCTGAAAAGGACTGGTCCATTCCCATCAAAGACCAGAGGGAGAGAAAGGCACACATTTCATTTGCATTAGATGACAACACCAGAGTGATGTGATGGTATATGACATACTCCCATGAAATACATAAATCAAGGAGGCTCATAAATTTAAGGGAATCAAGCTCTTTTCTAGAAGTGGCTAATTACTCATAAACAGAATATATTTTATTGCTGGGGAAGTCAGTAGCGAGCTTTTTAATAGCCGGCATGTTCTGTAACTCTAGCTTTATATATCATTGGGAGCCAGGAGTTACCTGTCTTTTACCTCCTGCTCTTTGCCAACTTCTTCAAGTGGCACAATTTTAGTCAATGTGGACTGTCCCTGAATCTACCCCATTATGTCCTCACCTAAACTGTATCCCACTTTGAGGTCGGGGTGAGTAATGGTTATTAGTAGGAACTGACCCAGACCCTGACTTCAGCCTCACCTTAAATTCCCTCTGACATAAGTAGAGCCACATCATCTAGAACCTATGACCTAAATGACCCTACACTAATAATGCTAGAAAAAAAGCATCACCCCAAAAAGTGATCTTTCCATGTGAACCAGGCTGAGACTCTTCACCACTCTCTGCTCAAATGTTTTCTTTGCTTCCCTGTTTATAGCCACAGAAGTCTCAACTAGTTTCTCAGTCAGGTGAAGTCACTGAAAAATATGACCCTACCTTCTTACTCGACTCTTATTTCCAACTTCCCCAACCCCATTCCCTACTGAAATATGCACCCACTAGGTTTGGAGTCACAGGACCTGGGTGGTGGTCCTACTACCCTTCTCAGGTCTAAAAATGTGGCATGGCATTGACATTGGCAGAGCTCTATAGAACAGGCCAGACTAAGAGAAGGTCCACAGGGACTAAAATCATGCATCTGGGTGTGGGGGAGAATGGGGAATTGGGGAGAGCAGGGAGGGAAGAGGCAAGCAATTCCTGGCTCTCACAGTCCCAAGGCTCCATAAAGTTAGGGTTACCAAACACGCAGGTTATTAAAAGTCTGCTAACAACTTCCATAGCCATGTAATATCTGTTTTTAATGAGTAATTAGCCAAGTAGCCCTGGGTCTTCCACTTACCCCTTGTGTGATGGTGGGTGAGTCATTTTAACCTCTCTAAGCCTTGGTGTCTTCCTCTTTATAATGGGGATAATAACCCCTGTAGTACGTAGGTCATTGGGTTATTAGGAGAGTCAAATGAGATAATGGATACAAAATCCTGTGTAAATTCTGAGATACTATAGAAAAATTAGCTTTGCATAAAGTCAAAGAATGGTAGAATTCCAGAGTTAGAAAGTATCTCTAAGGCCATTTACCTTAATAAAAATCTCCTCTACAATAATAATAGCTACATTTACCCTGCAATTTAAGGTTTTCATAGCACTTTACAAATCTTATCTAATTTTATCTATTCAACAACCCTGGAAGATAGGTGCTATTATTAGTCACATTTTACCCAGCAGGATTCTGAGGCAGGCAGTGATTAAATGACTTTTCCAGGGTCACATAGTTAGTCTGAGGCAGGATTTGAAGTTAAGTGTTCCTGACTCCAGGTCCAGTGGGTGGAGTGAATAGATCACTGGGCCTGGAGTCCAAAATATGAGTTCAAATCTGACCTAAGATACTTACCAGCTGTATAACCCTGGGTAAGCCACTTTTTCTCTGTCTACCTTGGTTTCCTCAACAGCAAAATGGGAATAATAATAGTAACTTCCTCCCAGGGATGCTATGAGGATCAAATGATATAATATTTATAAAGTGCCCGGCATAGTACCTGACATAGAAGACATTTCCTTTCTTCTTTCTTTCCTTCCTTCCTTCCCTCCCTCTCTTTCCTACCTTCTTCCCTTCTTTCTTTCCAAAAAAAAAATTGATCCTGAAGAGCAAAATGCTGCCTTAAATGTTTTCTTCCAATAAGGTTTCTTCCTCCTTCTCTCCCTTCCTTCCATCCTATCTTTCCTTTCCCTTCCTTCCTTCCTTCCTTCCTTCCTCACTTCATTTCTTCCCTCCTAAAAAAACTGATTCTGAAGAGCAAAATGCTGCCTTAAAAGTTCTCTCTTAATTGCAGGTCAGCTATGGGAGAGGGTTGGGGGGTGGAAAGAACACGGATCTTGTAACCATAGAAAAATATTCTAAATTAATTAAATAAAATTTTTCAAAAGAAAAAGAATAGTTCTCTCTGAATAAGGTTTCTTTCTCCTTTCCTTCCTTCCCTTCCCTTTCTTGCTTGTTTCCTTCCTTCCTTCTGCCCAATTCTATGGGACTCTCATGTATGTTAACTGAAATAATCTAAGTTGAATTCTTCATTGTATTTATTCCCTCTGACTCATTTATACCTTCTGAATCTAGTCAGCTATAGTTCTTGAGTTCCTTTAAGTTAATGGCCTTCCTTTAAACCTCTTGACCTTAGGTGTATATTAATGGTATATGAAGGCTAATGGTGTGCTGGTAAATGTTTAACAACTGTCTTTCCAAGAAAAAAAATTTTTTAAGTACACAGCATGTACTTTTAAGTTTAATCTGTATCATTAAAATTTTCCTATAACTTTCTTTAGTCTTTTAGTTAACAAAACAATAAATCAAGCTCTAAGTTTATAGCATTTGCTAATTTGTAAAGTGGAAATGCTCACATTGAAAATTTAACAATTGGCTCTCACCACACAGAACTGGCTTCAGCACATCCCTGATGTAGACTATCCATCAGTTATTTCGTAGTCTACTATTTTTAAATTTTATTTTATTTTTTAAATCCTTACCTTTCATCTTGGATTCAATACTGGGTATTGGTTCCATGGCAGAAGAGTGGCAAGGGCTAGGCAATGGGAGTGACTTGCCCAAGGTTACACACCTAGGGAGTGTCTGAGGTCAAATTTGAACCCAGGACCTCCCGTCTCTGGGCCTGGCTCTCAATTCATTGAGCCACCTAGCTGCCCCCCTTAGTCTACTATTTAATGAGACTACTTTCTTTTCTGGTTACACACAATTCTGATGACATTGTTTCTGACACTTCTCCCATATAATTCTTAATTGGGAAGATGTTGTAGCTTTACCATGTTCCCCTATACAGCTCTCCGTTGCCCTTTAAATATGACTCAATTTTAATTCTTCAGACATTGTGTTTTTATATGACTAACAGCTATCTAGAAGAACCAGAAAAATATTGATATAAAAAAGTTGGGCCTTATGTCAGAGAGAAACTCTGGGTTATTTAAAAAAAAATATTGCCATGTTTCCCAAATTAGTCCATTTATCTCTGATTCAATTTTAGACTCAGATCATTGCCTATTCCCAATGACTGACCAAGATATATGTATAGATAGATTACTTGTAAAGGCTATCCACTCAAGTACACATCATAGCCAGAACAATAAGCATTCTCTATCCACTTCGTGTTTCCTGTATGGATAGTTGGACTAAAGTCTTTTGAATACTTATGAAACAGGGAATATTTAGGTTTTCACAAATGATACTAAAAAGGATACACATACTTAAGCCAAACAATTGACTAACAGGTATAAAAAATATTAGATGCCATTGTGTTTATTGTTTGTTATGTGAGGAAAAGATCTGATTCTGCAGAGTATAATGCCGCCTTAAAAGTTCTCTTCTAATAAGGCTTCTCACAAACATATATCAAATTCATAAAAGATTTCTTGAGAAATGTAAAATATTGTGCTTTTGTCCTCATTAAATTTAATACTATTAGATTTGGCCCCATTAGATTTTATAGAATTAGTCTTCTAAGATCTTTGTGGATTTCAACTGTATCATGCCTTATCTCTATCCTTCCTAAATTTACATTATCTGTGATTTTGATAATCATGCCATCTATACCCTTATACCAGTCATTGATAAAATGTGAAATAGCAGAGGGCTAATAATAGATCCCTAAAGTATTATCAAATGAGATATGTGACAAGTACTTTGCAAAATTTAAAATACTACATAAATGCTAGCAATTATTATTGTTATTATTAGATACTTTCAATCAGATTGACACTGAACCATTAATGACTTCTATTTGGATACTAGTTCTAAGTCAACTGTTTCTAAATCCACCTAACTATAATTTTCTCTAGTCTATTACCTGACAATCTTTCCCATAAGAATAGCATAAGAAACTTGTTTAAATTTCCTTTTGAAAATCCAAATAAACCATACACTTAAAGTATCCTGATTGACTAATCAATTAACTTGTTTAAAAAAAGGTAAAATGAAGTTAGTCTGGCATGACTTGATTTTGTTGAAGCCAATATGGCTTTTGTGATCACTGCTTCCTGTTGGATACTTTCTAGCCATCCTTTTAATAATACATTCTAGAATTTTGCCAGAAATCATTAAAACTCACAAGCCAATATTTCACTTCCATTCTCTTTTCCTTTTTAAAAATCTAGGTCATTTGTTCTTCTCCAACCATGGAGTCATTCTCCCATTCTCTTTGATAAATTAGAGACCACCCAGACTGGACCAACAACCATATTCACCAATTCTTTTAGCACCCTGAGATGTAGTTCATCTCTGCTTACTTAAATTCATCAAGGGTGGGTGAATTTTCTCCTACTATTTCTCTAAGTTATTTTCTCTGTCAACTTCTTGTAAGCTATTTTTGTTTTGTTTTTTTTCCTCCTCGAGTCCAAATATCATGAGATCCTAGAATTCATATAGGAAGATACCTCATAGATCATGCACTCCAACCCCCTCATTTTATAGAGAAAAAACCTAGAGATTTATAGATGTGAAATTATTTGTTCGAGGTCTCAGAGGTGGTAAGTATCAAAGCTGGCTGAACATGGGTCCTCTGACTCCAAAGTCAAACACTCTTTCTGCTCTACCCTATATCACTCTGCTTGGCAGAAAGAACAGAATCAAAATAGAAAATCAAAAGCCTTTCCTTCTTCTTTTGTAGAATTATAGGGCATAGAATCCTTCCTAATCTTTCACTGAGCTCTTTGGAATATTCCTTCCCCAAAATTTAGGTTATGTGTCAGACTATGCCTAGTTTCCTTTCTTTCCCTCTCACAAATTCTAAGGTGGCCAAGCCAGCACCTATGTCTTTCTTTTTGATGGGAATCAGATCCATAATAGAAGACCCCATCATTAGTTCTTCCCCATTTTGAAGGATGAAAGTATTATTAAAATGTATCTGGATATTATTAACGGCTCTGCTTTTTGGCAGAAGTGAACCAGCATATGCCCGGATAAATGAAGTCAGTCCCTGATCATTATCATATCATGTATCTGTTCCAGAGTCATAATACTCACTTATTATTTCTATAATAAGTCTGGCCTCACTGTAAAGGCATAGATCATGTTCATTTCTACCGTGCCATGTTTCCTCTCATAGGTCTCCTAGTTTGGAATACCACAGGTCTTAGTGACTCTTTCCATACTCCCTATTCCTATGAACTTCTCTCCTGCTTTCCTAAAGCCCTTAAAATAATTTATTGCATACTGATTTAGTTACTACTCCATGAAGGGACACATGAGGCAGCCAGTGATATTTATTAACTATGTGATGGGCAAACTTTTATGTCTCTGGGTCTTAGTTTCTTCCTCTGTAAAATGAAAGAGTTAGACTAGATGACCTCTGAAAATCCCTTCCAGTTCTAATTTATAATCTTATTCTGCTAAAAATACCTTCCCCCTCCACCTCTTGATCTGAATGTCTTTTATTCTTCAAGGGTCTTCCTAGCTCCTTCAAGAAGTCTTACTTGACTATGATAACCTCTGGAATCTATGTTACAAAATTTAAAATTTCATTACACATAACCTTATGTCATTCTTTAATTATTTCATACATTATCCTGTCTCCAAGTAGACTGTCTTTTCTAAATTCAAGGATTTCTTTTTTTCTGGATCTTCATCAGTGTCAAGCACCAGGCTAGGTACATAGTAGATTTTCAATAAATGGATTGATTGATCTGACAGCATTAGCTTAGCTAATGCTGTTTTAAAAGGATGATGAAATACACAACAAAACCCAACAAAGATAACTATATATATATGAGTAAATTATTAAATTTCAACAAGTATTTAAGTGATTACCATATATCAGACATTGTTCTAGATATTGGAGATACACGGGAAAAGATGAAGTCATCTCTGCCCTGGAGAACCGAATGTTTTAATGGGTGGGTTGGGGGTGGAGAATAATATCTATATCTGTAAGTAAATACAAAAGAGCAAAGATGTCAAAAGTAATTTAAGTTGGGGCTGGGATAGGGATAGGGATAATAATATGGGGAATCAGAAAAGGCCTCCTCTAGGAGGTAGCTCTTCAGTTGAGTCCTGAAGGGAACTGGGGATTCCAAGAGGCACAAATGAAGAGAGGAGAATATTCTATGCAGGGGCCATGGCCCGGGAAAAGGTGCAAAGGTAGGAGATGGAGTTATTGATGGGAAATAGCAAAAAAGTAAATTTGGCAGGGCCCTATTGTACATTATGGGAATTAATGTGAAATCAATCTGAAAAGATTGGTTGAAGACAGACTGGAAAGAACTCTAAATGAAACAGAAGAGCCTGTCTGTATTAGATCCTAAAGTTAGTAGAGAGTCACAGAAATTCTTAACCAGGTGAGTGACAATGTCCTACCCATGCTTTAAGCATGACACCTGTATGGAAGAAGGCTCAGGGATGGGTGAAAGTAGGCTGATTTATGAAGACCAGGAAGGGCTCCATAGAGATGCACCCACAGATAAGCCATAGTGACTGAAATTCCTACTCTTAAGAGGTGCACAGTGCAGTAGAAAGAATATTAGAGCTAATTAAAGCCCCTTATTTGTATCCTACTTCTGACACTAATTGTACAATACTGGAAAAGTCACTTATTACCTCTCTCAACCTGTAAAATAAAATGAGGATGCTTTTATTGTGGTGGCTATTGTGAAGGTCAAATGGGACCATGTATATAAAGCACTTAGAAAAACATAATCCTTTGTATACAAAAATAGAGCACCTTTATTTTGGTAGCAAAAAATTGGAATGTGAAGTGATGCCCATCAATTGGGGAATGGCTGACAAATTATGGTATGTGAATGTAATGGAATACTGTTGTGCTATAAGAAATAATGAGAAAGATGCTTTCAGAAAAACTAGAAAGACTTACACGAACTGATGCAAAGTGAAGTGTGTAGAACCAGGAGACATTGTACTCAGGAACAGGAATATCCTATGAAGATTAACTATGAAATGTTTAGCTATTCTCAGAAATACAATGATCCAAGACAATTCTGAAGGATTTATAATGGAAAAAAAAATGCTAACCAACTCTAGTAAAAGAACTGTTGGAGTCTGAATGCAGTTCAGTGTAAAGAATATTTTTTAAACCTTACTTTTCTTTATTTTTTGGGGGGGTGTGGAGGGGAATCTATTTTTTTGATACATGATCAATATGGAAATATGTTTCACATGACTGTACATTATAATCTATCTTAGAATGCTTGAATTCTTAGGGAAAAGACAAGAAGGGAGAGGAGGAGGGTATTTGGAACTCAAGAATTATAAAAAATGAATGCTAAAATATTTTTACAAGTAATTGAAAAAATAAAATAAAAATAGTCTCCAAAAAAATAAAAACATAAATTTCTGTGGGAAACAGGAGAGTGGTACTATCATGATATTAGTAGTAGTAGCCATAGAAGTGGCAGTAGTACAAATTGCCTAAGAAAATAAATACACTGTCTGGGTTAAGTCATGATATTCTAGTAAAAAGAAATGTTATCTGGGAAGAACATGATAAGAAGTTAATTCATAGATTCAGATTAAAGGATTTAGAGCTAGAGAGGACCATAGAAATCATCTAGTCTAGGAGCTCTTAACCTGAGGTCTGCAGACCCCCAAGAATTTATGGACAGATTTCCTGATGCCCATGAATTTGGATGACAAATACTTGCATTTGTGTGTATATATACCTATATCTAAATATTTAAAAATATTTTTTCCACTAAACTCTAACTAAAATTTAGCACTTCATCCAATTATTTAAAAACATTAATCTAAAAAGAGGTCCATATGTTTCACTATGCTGGCAAAGAGATCCCACAGAAAAAGGTTAAAGAAAAACCTTTTATCTAATCCAACACTTTCCTTTCATCTGTGGTTGGAATACCCAGGCTCCCATAAGTTCTAAGTAATTTGCTCTAGCACATATTGGCAAACAGCAATATAAGAATTCACCCCCAAGGTCATCTGGCATCAAATTTACAGCTTTTGTCTCTAAACCCATCCCTAATCACTGTACCTCAGCAGAGAGCAGGGGTCTAAGAGGAATTGCTCAGGCCATTCAGCAGGTACTCTCTGTTTCTTGTTTAAATTTAAGCTGGAACATGGGTCCAATAAACTATGCCCAAATAAGGTTAAAAAATAAAGCTTTTCTGGACCCATAATGAGCCCAGCTGCCCTTCTGGTATCAGGAAAGACCTAGGGTATAATGGGGAGGGAAGGATATGCTTTGTCTAAGGGATGAGGGAAAAGAGGTGGGTGCCCCTAATGGGATGGTCAAGATGGAACACACAGAAGCCCCCAAACCAAGTTTTTCTTCATCATTGCCTGGCTTCAAATGATTTCTAAAGCTTGGCCACAGAAACAGCTGGAACTCTAGGAGTGCAGCAAATCATCTCCTCTGAGACTTGAGATGGCAAAGTCTCACCATTACAGAAAACCCCAACATGACTTTGGGCTGGAGGGCTGGAGTCTAGAGACCTGGAAAACATGGCCTATTGTAGTCAGTTCCCAGAGGCCACTTGATAGTTACCTGGCACAGAGCCCCTTCGAGTGGGCTGGATTTGACCTCCCTGGTAAGTTGACTCTCCCTCAGGAAACCTAAGCAGCAGATTCATGCCTGCATGCACTGCCCTGCCTAGCTGACTTTCAAGGGACTTCTCTCTTCACCTTACCTCCTCTACAGCTGCTGTTGATAACCTCTCCATGCTCAGAATTCTCCAAAGAGATTCCCTCAGCTTATATCTATCAGTGGAGAGCCTAGAACCTCATTCTCTGAGTAGCCCTGTCTGACAAAATTGAGTGAGCAGAAGTTCCCAGCTGAACCAGAGAACTTCTATCAAATCAAAGAAGGTGAAAGCTTGGAAGGGAACTTTAGAGAACAATTAGTCCAGAAGTTTTTACCTTGGGAAATTTTGGGGGTGGGGTGTGAATTTGAATGGGGAAAAAATTATATCTTTATTTTCACTAACTTCTACCTGAAACTTAGCATTCCCTCCCATAATAAATATAAGCAATAATACACATTATTCTGAAAAGGGATCCATAGGCTTTACCAAACCACTACATTTTTTTAAAAAAGGTTAAAAACCTCTGATCTAGTCAAACCCTCATTTCTCAGATGCATAAACTGAGACTAAATGTCGATATGACTTACCTAAGGCCACAGTCTAGCCAATTCTGAATTCAGATCCCTTAATGTGAAAGGCAGTGTCGCATCATGGAGAGAGCACTGGACCCTGGAGTCAATGAGATCCATCTTTGAATTCTGCATTAGATACTTACTAGCTGATCCTGGCTAAATCACTTACCTTCTCTGAGACTGTTTCTTCATCTGTAAAAATGGGGTGGGGATGAATTCATTGATTTCTAAAGTCTTTTCTAGCTCTAATTCCAAGATCTCTGATTTCCAGAATGGTTTTCTTTGTCACTCCATATCCTTTTATGGGAACTTCCCACTCCATAATCTCCACCTTTCTGACCTAAAGTCCAGTATTCAAACTTCCCAGGTCTCTTAGTCATAGAGAAAAGGGAGCTGATGAACTCATTCACATAAAGACTGAAGCTTTAACAACCCTTTCCATCTCTACCCTGTCCCCAAGCAAGGAAATTCTATTTTAAGAGGATTATAGGGAGGGTAATGCTCACTAACACCTTATTTTATATTGTAACCTCCTGTAGTTACATCTTAAAATTCTCGTGGGTGGACACCTGAGAAGGAGATTGAAAACTGAGGGAAAATGGATAGAGGAGAGAAAGAGAGAGTTAAAAAATATGGCCTACATGTTGCCATGCTCCTTTGATGGATTTTAGAGGATGCTCCACACGTGCCCTCAAACTTTTATTGGAGAGTTTAGGAATGTGAAGTGGGAGGTAACTAATGAACATGTGACATGGCATAGGCTTTAACATTGGCTCAATTGACAATCATGTAATCAAAAGAGGAGGAAGATAATCAAACTTGGAAAGGAATGTGGTCTAACAAGGTGTGAGCTAGGACCCTGTGGCAAAAAATGTCCTGCTCAGGAATTCTTTTGGCCTTTGGACTGAAGATTTCGGCAATACAATAATCAATAAGTAACATGATACAATATCAATACACCAATTATATTTCCAAGATGCTAATATACCTGGTATGCTACATAAATATAAATATATATATATTGCATCTAGATCAAGGATACTTTGAAAGAAGTGAGTGGTCCTAGATGACCTTAGTGGCTTGAAAAGGTTGTTATTTAAACTATGCATAAAATCTCCATTCACAATTTGTGATTCCATCTTTCATATCTATTGTGCCTCCTTTATTTCACCTGAATTCACAAGGCAGCTGTGAGCTCCTATCATATCTCTTCATTTCAGAAGATAGGAAAGATTGTTTTTAAATGCTCTAGAATCACAGAATCCAAGGAAAATGATTGTTGAACTCTATGAACCCTAGCCCTACTCTCAAAGAAAAGACTTGGAAAAGATACTGATAATACAGTGAAAAAATACACAATGGATTCCAACAATGTAAATGAAAAGATCAAAAGAAGGCCACTGATTCAGAGGAACTAAAAATCCACATCCAAAGTCTTAGGGAAAAAACATATCATGGAACACACCTCCTTCCTAAAGGCAAAGTATGGGAGTATTAGGCAGAATGTTGCATACTGTCAGGTATAGTCCCTGAGTTGGATATTTGCTTAATTGTTTTTCTCTGCCACAAAACAAGGTTCAGTCAGGGGTGGGGTGTCCCAAGATAAAAAGGCATCAATGTAGTGTATTTCTGAAAGAAAAATGTAAGTAATCATAGTATTTAAAAATAAAGAAGCGAATGCAGTCCACTTTCTACTCCGGTGACCCTTCCTTCTTCATGTCCCTCTGTCTTTGCATTCCTTCCTCCAGCCCCCCCAAGTTTATTTTGTTTGTCAGAACTAAGGGCCTGGCCTTAACTCGGAGAAGTCCAAGGGTCATTGATTCTTTCCAGGTCCTGAAAGAGCTGCTATCCTCCCAGCCACTGACTGATAACTAGCATTAAAGTGTTCCCCCCACCCTTCCCAAGCAACCTTCATCCTCTCAGTGAGAAAACAAGCCTCTTTCAAAGTTTGAGAGAAAGGAAGAGAGAAAATCACTCCCTATTTGAGAGGGCAAGAGGGAGAAAATGAACTCAATTATCTCTTTCCTACTCTCTCTCCCCTTGGGCTGCATCTGATCATGCCTTCTCAGCATGGCCTCTCCCTCTGTGTTCTTCCCCAAAGCCTGAGCAGCCATTAGTTGGCCACAGTAAAGACCAGCCTGTTTACTGCTGAACAGATGACCTTAATCTGAAAAGGAGGAGTAAAAGAGCTAACACAACTCTCCTTGAACTTGAACCCCTTTCAGCCTCCCCACCACAGGACATCTACACATTAAAACATGGGCAAGTACTGACACCATTTGAAACCAGAGCAAAACTTGTTACCCTATCTCCTTTTATCTAAAGGACCAATAGCCTAAAAGACCTGGACAATTTGGGAAACATATTACAGAAATCCCAGGTTTATGACAACTCTTTAAAGGGGAGAGATCTCAAATCTCAGATAATCCTTTATAGGTACTCCTAAACATATTGGATATGGCTTCACAACAAACCACATGATTTTTGCAAAAAGTCAAAAAGAGAATTTGGGACGTAAAAATGATTATTTCCCCCCTCCCCCCCTAATATTGCTTGGGTGGGTAAGTCTGACACAGGAGATTAGCCGCACTGAAGCCAAGTTTGTTATAATTAACACACAAGTAGCAGTTCCATATCCTAGTAATATATTTTTCAAAGACTTTGATGATGCTAAGAGACCTTGATTCCCACATTGCAGACTTTCAGGAAACCATACTGGATAGAGACACCTTAGATGAGATTGAAAAATAACTAGAGTTTATTATATTTCCTCAAGAGCTTTAGGGAGTGAATGGGTTAAAGAAAAGTGGGACATTTTATAGAACATATACAAAGAAGCTGGCTTTATGATGCCTGGTAAGAGGTAACTATTGAGACAAGTGTTTGTCAAGCAACGCCCTCATCTTTGGGGGTGCTTTGGCCCCTGAGTGTCTTCTTTGGTCGCAAACATAAATGACTTCCTTAAAGGATTTAATTAATTCTTAAATGTGCACGGAGCCTGTGAGCATAGCCATTAACTAGTTAGAAACATTAAGCCCAATTCTTTTCCCAGTTATGCACAAGTGACTCCTTCTGACATCACTGGGAGTTTTGCACGGGGCAGGGAGGGTGGGTTTGGGCACACCACATCATCACCCGTCTGTTTTTTACTATCTCCTCACCTCCCACCCCTCTCCAAATAAAATACGGAGCCATTTATTTTAACTAAACCTGCAGAATGTGTTTCCTCCGGTGGTCCCTGAAAGCAAATCACAAGTATAATGATAAAGCCCTGGTGGCTGGTTCTATGTCCCCATCTCCACTCTCCACAGCTTTCTTGTTCACTGAGCTCCCTTTGAAATGAATGGCATCCCTGTGCCTGGCAGGGACACCCATGGAGAGGAGGGCAGATTGAGATCCCTGCTTATATAGGGCAGGCTGTGACAAAGGGGCCCAGAGCAGGGCCCCCCACCTAATCAGATGTGAAGTCATTAAAAGATGGGACATCTCTTCAGGAAAGGAATCCAATTCACAAAATCTTCATGAAACTCCAGTCCCTTCATTTCTTTTCTTTCTTTTGTTTTTAACCCTTATCTTCCATCTTAGAAATGATACCAAGTATTAGCTCCAAGGCAGAAAATCATTAAGGGTTAGGCGATTTGGGATTAAGTGACTTGCTTAGGGTGACACAGCTAGAAAGTGTCTGACACCAGATTTGAACCCACAACCCCCTTTCTGTAACCCTGGCTCTCTATCCACTGAGCCAACTATTTGCCACCAGTCCCCCCATTACTTGGTCCTCTCTTTGGATGTAGTGTTCATTGCTTCTTCTCATACCAACTCATTGAGCTCACATATTGTCCAATGGCATGTATCTTCTCTATTCATTTACATTGTTATCCATTCACTGGAACCCACATAGGGCAGAAGCTACATCTGCTTGCCTGTTTATAAAGTAACCAGTCCTGATCTAGCTCAGATTGGTTCTTAATAAGTTTTTTTTTTCTTTAAAAAGTAACAGCAAGGACAAAAAGTGATTTTTAGATCATTGGCCATGGATCAAGTGCACCTGGATTCACATTCTGCCTCTGATGCTTGCTACCTGTGTGACCCTAGGCAACTCATTCACTTTCCTGAGCCTCAGTTTCTTCTTTTATAAAATGAGAGGGTAGGACTAGATGGCTTCTGAAGTCTCTTCCATCCATAGATGTATAGTCCTGCGACTCGGAAGAAAATAATCGAGCTACAAATTAATATTCTGCAAGTACTGCTTTGGTGTTCTAAAGAGAGAGCCAGTGTAGCATAGGAAAAAAGCACTGAACTTGGAAAGAAAGAAATAAGCATTTATTAAATACCTACCATATGCCAACCACTGAGCTAAGTACTTTATAAATATCCCACTTGATCTTCACAACAGCCTTGCAAGTCAAGGGCAATTATTATTACCTTTTGAATCTGACAGAGATTAAATTACTTGCTCAGGGGTCAGGTCTCCCTGACTCCAGGTACTTTATATTGTGGTGACATTTATTTTTTCCTAGAGCTATCAATGACCCACCATTACCAGCTGTATGATCCTGGAATAGTCACCTGATTTCTCTCTGTCTCTCTCCCCCTCTTTTTCTATCTCTCCCTCCCCCTACTTCCTCTCTTTCTCCCTATTTCTTCATCTATAAAAAGGGGGTGATAATTCCTTTCTGTAATACTGTTCCTACCTAAAACACTTTTATAAATTTTAGAGAGTTTATGTAAAGATGATCTATTTAAATGATAGAATTGGGCAGGAGGATCACCAAGGCTCCTCTGACATTCAATGATTTTGAAGCATAGAGTTAGTTGAATCTTCCAGAAGAATCTTTTCTTTCTTAAAGGTGGAAAAACTCAGTAAAACCATCATTAGTTTCCATATTAAGTTGGTATTGTGGAAAGGAAGTAGAAGTTAGAGACAGGAGAGTTCTGGGTTCACATGTTGATTCTGACACTAACTGAGTGAGTGGGCATGAATAAATTACTTAATCTTGGCAAGTCTCAATTTACTCATCTGTAACAAGGGAATTTTTTTTAAATGTCAACTGTTCTTTCAAATGAAAAGAAAGGAAGAGGAGAAGACAGGAGGAAAGGAAAAGATAGGAGAGGAGAAGAAATGAGAAAGGAGAAGAGAAGGGAGGGGAGAGGAGAAAGAGAAGGGAAGGGAGAAGAGAGGAAAAAGAAAGGGAAGGGAAGAGAGGAGAGGAGATAGGGGAAGAGAAGGGAAAGAAGGAGAAGGGAAGAGAGGGGAAGATTGGAGAAGAGGGAAGGGTGGGAGAAAAGGAAATTCAAGGAATTCAGAGGGGAAGAAAGGAAAGAGGAGAGGATGGTAGAGAAGAACAGGGGGGGGAGGAGAGGGGAGAGGAAGGGAAGAAGAGGAGAAAAACAGGAGGAGAGGAGAAAGGAAGGGAGGGAAGCATTATCTATCACATAGGATTGTTGTGAGGATATCAAAAGAGAAATGTATAAAGTATTTAGTAAACTTTAATGCACTATGTAAATGCTAGCTATTGTTAATATTAAATAAAAAGGAAAGACGGTGAGTTAAAAGATGGACATTTGTGAATCCTGTGTGGATGTTCTCTGTACATGGCAGGATACAAAGGTACACCATATATGATGCTCTGTCTGCTTTCACTGATTTAGTCTCCTGGTCTGAGCAGTCTCTCCTTGATGTGATCTGTTTCCCTTGTTGTCCTTTACTTTATTAGCTGAGCATTGTCACAGACACAATAGAGATGATAACTTATTAAAAAAAAATAAGAAAAAAGAAAAAGAAACCCCATCAGAGCTCCCTAATACACTTTCACATGGAGATAAGTGGTATAGTCTTACCAGACTGTGGTTAGCAGGCGCTGTTCAGTGAAAAGATAGACAGATCTGCTGGAAGAGACTTATGCTGAAGGTCAGAGAGAGTCCTTTGTTTTTGTTTGTTTTTAACTCTTTTTGTTTATTACACAAGAAGAACAAAGTTTGTCAAATGGCATTTTCACCAAGAATTTCTACAAGGAAACAGTTTTAGGGGAGAAATACTAATACCTTGTAGTTTATTAGGAAGTTCAACACTGCCTTTCCCAATGCAATTATTAACCTGGGATCTCTTGTTCCTTGAGTAGTCTGCCCCCAAATTCCACTTCCCAAGTGCCTTTCCTTCAACCTTGCTACTTTCTACAAGAAGGCTTTCCTGATCCCCTCCCACCAAACCTAGCTCCTGCTGCTTTCCCCTCCCAGGTTACCACCCATTACCAATCCATCTGTGCTGTATACATTTTATCTACATCCCCCCCCCTTAGAATGTAAACTTCTTGAGGGTAAGGAATGTTTTATGACTTTTTTGGATTTTCAGTGCTTAGTACATACCTGTAACGTAGTAATTATTTAATTAAACACTTTTGACTGACTAGCTGACACCATTCACTATAATAATCAGCGGTCAGAATATCAGTCAGAAAACTGGGACCCTTGGAATTCTAAACCTTAAAATTTTACAGACTTATGAATGTTAAAAATTTTACTCCACATTGAGGAATCCTCCAATTCCCTACTTGAAATAATTCCCTATCAGATAGTGAGAACTCTACTTGAATATGAAAATTCCTTGCTATGGGAGTATCCCTACTCCACCCCTACTTAAGACTGCTTTAGGGCAGAAAACTCCTTGCTAAACAATGAAAGTACTTGAAAACCATACTTATAAAGGAAAGGAGTTCTTTGAGCCATGCCTGTTTTTGGAATTGATACAATGGGATGCTAGGTGCCTATAAAGGTGGGGCAACTTGTAAACTGCTTAGACCTAAAAGGTGAAAACTTACTCAGAGGTTTTCTCTTAATGAAATTAGTCAACACAGAAGCATTTTTTTTTCTGACTTACTACTATTAATCTTATTACTATTAATCTACTCAGCTGTGAATTCAAAATGGGCTGTCTTTTGGAAAACATCTACAGTGATTGGCAGATGGAAGAACTTAGGGGAGGTGACATAGGAGATTTTGCCCTTAAAAATAAGAGCTCAAAGAAGAGCTGGGAGGTCATTCTGAAACATTCAGATTGAGGAGGACTCATTCTGAAACATTCAGATTGAAGAAGGACTGATTCTGAAACATTCAGATTGAGGAATCATTCTGAAACATTCAGATTGAGGAGGACTCATTCTGAAACATTCAGATTGAGGAAGGACTGATCTGAAACATTCAGATGGAGGAGGGAGCTGGTGAAAGCAGCTGAGATGATGCTGGCCTGGTGTCACTAGAATCCTTGCTTACGCAGACCTTGTGGTGAGTGTTAAAAGACTGACTTGACTGATCTCTCTCTCTTAAGACTCAGGTCTAGGCCATGTTGGCTTAAGGCCCTTCATACTTATTTCCTTTTTTCTCTCTTTCTCTCTTTTCTTTAATTCCACATTTGTATTAATTAAAATCTCTATAAAACCCAGTTGACTTGGGTATTTGAATAATTAGGAATATTTCCCTGGCAACCACCTTATATTTGATTTAAAAACCAAGACACTGTAGTGAAACATATTTTCTGTGGTCAAATTTACTCACCCTCTCTTATATCTATCACAATTTATATCTTCCACCATTTTAACTCACTACAGTTTATGGGCTTCACTATTTTAAATCTCACAGAAATAATGAAGTTTCCAAATACACACACACACACACACACACACACACACACACTTTATAGGTAAGGAAACTGAGCCCAAGAAAGAAGTGATGTACTTGAAATCAACCATAGTGTAAGACATATAATAGGTAATCAATAAATCATTCTTGATTGATTACTTAACTGATGCAGCCTGTTTACACAGACTTCCTAAAGATATCTATTACTCAGATACTAACTGTATGATGCTGGACAAGTCACTTAACCCTGTTAGTCTCAGTTTCCTCATCTGTAAAATGAGCTGGAGCAGGAAATAGCCCCACTCCAGTCTCTTTGCCAAGAAAACCCCAAATGTGGTCATGTAGAGTTGGACATGACTAAACAAATGAACAACAAAAGACATCTATCTCATACTCCCAGGCAGAAGCTAATATTTAGCTGAGGTGGTTTTGACCATGTTCTTATAGAATGGATATTTCAAGAAGATGGAATAAGTCTCTGGGATTTTCCAATACACTACTTGAGATGATGACAACTTATTTCTACTCATTTATCTGCATGTTGTATTTTCCCCACAGAATGTAAGTTCCTTGAGGATAGGAACAGTTTTTCTGTTTTTATACTCCCAAGTTACTAGCATAATGTTTTTCATATAGCAGAAACTTAATAATCATTGAATTTAAATTAATTGAATGATCCATAATAGGTACAAAATGTATTAAAAAAATTTAAATTCAATAAGGAACAAGTTTTAAAAGTTAGACATGTGTCAGGAACTGTCTTTTGTTGAGCTACTAAATAAAATTTCATTTTGGATATGGATTGTACTTGTATTCCAAACAAAGAAGATTACAAGATGGAAAAAAAAAGAGGAAACAGTAACAGCCAAGGTTATTGGAGTTGAAGTTAAGGAACAATTCAGGTAAAAAACTTGAGTCATCCAAATGGATGTTGAAGTCACCAAGGATAATGGTAGAGAATGGGATCAGAAGAAAGAGTGGGAGTCCATGTCTAAAGACCTTGATCAAAAGTGAGAATGTGGTATGGAGATCAGCGGCCAACAGCAGATAGAAAGAAGACAGTATAATTGAATGCAGTGTAATTTAAAACAAAAGAAGTTGTTGAGTTGTGGTAGTAGAAGGATTATTAGGAACATGCCCTACCTCAGAGCTGTAACCAGGGCAAGGTGACCAGGGCTTGCCCCAAGGGTGCCAGAATTTAAAGAAACACTGACAGTACTTTGAATTTTTGAGCATCATAGAAACAACTTAGCTTAACACTTAATTAGCAAGAAAAATTAAATAGAAAGGAACCAGATGGAGGCTTCCTTTCCCCAGGGGCCACAGTCTGCATCCTCTCCTGCATGACCCTGCCCTGCTCCCTTACCCCCCTGTGAAGTGGCTTACCCCAACAGCAGTCTCAGTGTCTCAGGATTCTTATTACCACTTCCCAATGAACTGGGAGAGAGTTTCATGCACCTTTCTCCAAGCAAATTTTGTGTTGCTTGTCTCAGGCACAGAAATAGCTAGTTACATCTCTGCTTATTTCTTTTCCTCTCCTACATTCAAAGGGAGTAGGAAGAGTGACCTTGATTGGTAATGGTTACAAAGGAAATGGGAGTGGTGGGTAGAAAAGAGAATTAGACTCACCCAGGTAAACTAACCAGAGATAATGAAGTGTCCAGCTCTGTAGAATCAACTGCAAATATACAAGGAATTCAACTGAGAAAGACCCAGAAAGACTCTGGGAAAGAGTCAGAAAATCTGTAAGATTTCAGGGAGGAGGTGGGATTTGAGTTGGGCTTGGATGTATTTCTTTCCTTCTCTTGTGTCATTTTGTGTTTATGTGTGTTTTTTAATGTTCTCAATTCAGTGGACACTAGTTCACTATAATTTACATACACTAATCCCAAATAGGCCAGATAGTTTGATTTATAGAAAGCAAAGAATCCACACTTAGCAAGTCTACCCATTCCTTGTTCAATATTGCAAAAATGATCCTAATTCTGTTGCTGTAAAAGTCTCTAGTCCTGCTTTTTAAAAAGAGAAAATATAGAAACACATTCTTGCTCCATATTTGACCTTTGGCTATTACTTTCCTTCATACTGCATTTTTATGGAAAGTACTTTT